>NC_070582.1:33627021-33629521 GCF_027409825.1 Scomber japonicus | reverse complement strand
TAGTTCACTTCTGTTCACTTCTGTTAGTTCACCTCTGTTAGTACACTTCTGTTCACTTCTGTTAGTTCACTTCTGTTAGTACACTTCTGTTATTTCACTTCTGTTCACTTCTGTTAGTTCACTTCTGTTAGTTCACTTCTGTTAGTACACTTCTGTTAGTTCACTTCTGTTAGTACACTTCTGTTAGTACACTTCTGTTCACTTCTGTTAGTTCACTTCTGTTAGTACACTTCTGTTATTTCACTTCTGTTAGTACACTTCTTTTAGTTCACTTCTGTTAGTTCACTTCTGTTAGTACACTTCTGTTAGTTCACTTCTGTTCACTTCTGTTAGTACACTTCTGTTCACTTCTGTTAGTTCACTTCTGTTAGTACACTTCTGTTAGTTCACTTCTGTTAGTACACTTCTGTTCACTTCTGTTAGTTTACTTCTGTTAGTTCACTTCTGTTAGTTCACTTCTGTTAGTACACTTCTGTTAGTTCACTTCTGTTAGTACACTTCTGTTCACTTCTGTTTGTTCACTTCTGTTAGTACACTTCTGTTAGTTCACTTCTGTTAGTACACTTCTGTTAGTTCACTTCTGTTCACTTCTGTTAGTTCACCTCTGTTAGTACACTTCTGTTCACTTCTGTTATTTCACTTCTGTTATTTCACTTCTGTTAGTTCACTTCTGTTAGTACACTTCTGTTAGTTCACTTCTGTTAGTTCACTTCTTTTAGTTCACTTCTGTTAGTTCACTTCTGTTAGTACACTTCTTTTAGTTCACTTCTGTTAGTACACTTCTGTGAGCTCACTTCTGTTAGTACACTTCTTTTAGTTCACTTCTGTTAGTTCACTTCTGTTAGTACACTTCTGTTAGTTCACTTCTGTTCACTTCTGTTAGTACACTTCTGTTCACTTCTGTTAGTTTACTTCTGTTAGTTTACTTCTGTTAGTTCACTTCTGTTAGTTTACTTCTGTTAGTTCACTTCTGTTAGTACACTTCTGTTCACTTCTGTTAGTTCACTTCTGTTAGTACACTTCTGTTAGTTCACTTCTGTTCACTTCTGTTAGTTCACCTGTTAGTACACTTCTGTTCACTTCTGTTAGTTCACTTCTGTTAGTACACTTCTGTTATTTCACTTCTGTTCACTTCTGTTAGTTCACTTCTGTTAGTTCACTTCTGTTAGTACACTTCTGTTAGTTCACTTCTGTTAGTACACTTCTGTTAGTACACTTCTGTTCACTTCTGTTAGTTCACTTCTGTTAGTACACTTCTGTTATTTCACTTCTGTTAGTACACTTCTTTTAGTTCACTTCTGTTAGTTCACTTCTGTTAGTACACTTCTGTTAGTTCACTTCTGTTCACTTCTGTTAGTACACTTCTGTTCACTTCTGTTAGTTTACTTCTGTTAGTTTACTTCTGTTAGTTCACTTCTGTTAGTTCACTTCTGTTAGTACACTTCTGTTAGTTCACTTCTGTTAGTACACTTCTGTTCACTTCTGTTAGTTCACTTCTGTTAGTACACTTCTGTTAGTTCACTTCTGTTAGTACACTTCTGTTAGTTCACTTCTGTTCACTTCTGTTAGTTCACCTCTGTTAGTACACTTCTGTTCACTTCTGTTATTTCACTTCTGTTATTTCACTTCTGTTAGTACACTTCTTTTAGTTCACTTCTGTTAGTTCACTTCTGTTAGTACACTTCTGTTAGTTCACTTCTGTTCACTTCTGTTAGTTTACTTCTGTTAGTACACTTCTGTTAGTACACTTCTGTTAGTTCACTTCTGTTAGTACACTTCTGTTAGTTCACTTCTGTTAGTTCACTTCTTTTAGTTCACTTCTGTTAGTTCACTTCTGTTAGTACACTTCTTTTAGTTCACTTCTGTTAGTACACTTCTGTGAGCTCACTTCTGTGAGTTCACTTCTGTTAGTTCACTTCTGTTAGTACACTTCTGTGAGTTCACTTCTGTTAGTTCACTTCTGTTAGTACACTTCTGTGAGTACACTTCTGTTAGTTCACTTCTGTTAGTACACTTTTTTAGTTCACTTCTGTTAGTATACTTCTGTTAATTCACTTCTGTGAGTTCACAATTTTTTGACTGTTTTGAGTGGGGTCCGACCGATACTGGATTTTCAGGGCTGATGCTGATACTGATAGTAATGAGTAGAAAAATTCTGTTGATGTCAGCCAATAATTGTATATATAAAGAATACAGTATATACATAAGCATAGATTTTTTGCATTGATCCTTTCAATGTAGTCATCAAATAAAGATAGGCTTTGTAATGAAGGCATGACATTGTACAGTTTGACAATAAGTTGTATTGTTTAAAATGACATCAATGCACTGAAACAGTAAATATACATTAAATGCTCCCTATATAACTTTAAAAAATATGGGTAAATATCAGACGACATCCCCGTCGATACTGATATATCTGTGATAGGCCAATATTGACTGATAAATCAGCTGATTGATATATGGGTCAGGCTCTAGTTTTGAGTGCACCATCCAGGTA
>NC_070582.1:33577021-33624521 GCF_027409825.1 Scomber japonicus | reverse complement strand
TGTGTGTGTGTGTGTGTGTGTGTGTGTGTGTGTGTGTATGTGTGTGTGTGTGTGTGTGTGTGTGTGTGTGTGTGTATGTGTATGTGTGTGTTGTGTTTTAAGGACAGGTAGAAATGGTTCATGTAGCATGAAGGCAGCATCAGTGTTACTGCAGGCTGCTCTCATGGAATGAAATGCTGCTGTCAGGATTCCAGCTGTGTGTGTGTGTGCGTGTGTGTGCGTGTGTGTGTGTGTGTGTGTGTGTGTGTGTTTAATATCTAATCCATATGCAGTAAGATCAGAGCTGCACAGTGTGCTCTGTCTATACTAATGGCCCATTGTGGCTCCAACCAAGCTTCAATAGAAACATATACATGTCCGACTGTATATTTTCCCATCATTCCTGTCAGTAATTAATTAGAGTTGCAACCACTAGTCAATTAATTGATTAGTTGCCAACTTAAATTAATCAACTGTTTTGATAATCAATTAAGTCAGTTTTTAAAAGAAAAATATCTTAATTCTGTTTCCAGCTTCTCAAATGTGAATATTTCTGCTTCCTTTAGTCCTCCGTGACAGTAAACTGTATAACTTTAGGTGTGAGATGTTGGTCAGGATAAAACAAGACATTTGAGGACAACATATAGAGCTTTTATTGACATGACTCAAGGTTTACCTCCAAATAAAGTAGTTTAGATCATCTGGATACTGTTGGTCTGTTTTCTATCGTCTGATCATATGAGATGAGATTTTGCCCTTTTCAACCAACAAGATAAAACCCAAGTGGTGATAAAGCGGAATTATCTTTTAAAGATCCAAACTTTTGTTTTTACAGGAAGGCTTTTTGCAGAATCAGCTGTTTCTTCAGCAGCACTCCAGCTCATATAGTTATAAACAAGCATATACACTCTTCTAACAGTATGGAAACATGGAAAAATGCCATTAAAATAGTCTCTTCTGGATGCTGCACACAGACTGTGTACAGTTGGATGTGCCTTTCTTTGAGAGGACTTTACGAGCACACACACACACACAAACACACTGCATATTTATACCATCATGTCTGAGGAATGGAGGAATGAATGAGCTGTTTCTGATTTACTGAGCTTGATTTCATTACCAGAGGATGTGTTCAGTCCTGATCCTTCCCTGACTCAGACTGCAGCACTGATCTCCTGGCAGACACAGAGGCAGTCACAATCTGAAAGCGTCTTAGTTTTTTTTTTTTTTTTTTTTTTTTTTAGTCGACAGCCATCAATTTCAGCAGCTGAAATGACAGCTGTCAGCAGCACATTTATCAGCTGGACCTAATTACCATAAATCCAGAGTTGGCTTTTGTCGTGTGTGTGTGTGTGTGTGTGTGTGTGTGTGTGTGTGTGAATGTGTGTGTGTGTGTGTGTGTGTGTGTGTGTGACATTTACGCTCAGACAGACACAGTTTCCTAGAAAATCAAAGCACTATGGTGAATTGTTTTGATATCTGAAGATGGAGAGTGAACTTCTCTCATCTCAGATAATACTAATGGTTGCATTTTCATATTTTGGACAGTGATTTGTTGCATTTTTTAAATCTTCATGCATATGTCCTGCTATGAATGTAGCTCCTGCAACAGGTGACATTTCAATGATTCATGCACATATGAAATATTGAACTGATCATGAAACAGATGGATGCAAACATATTTAACCTAGAAACTGGAATGGAACAGTTGCTTAGACGAAGCCTCTTTAACCCTGTTAGTTTAATGTTAAAGAGTGTAGTATAAAACACTGTAGCTGCTGCAGTTTATCACTTCCCTGGTATTGATGTTAAACTGGAGCAGGGGAATAAAAGCAGGATGTGTGAGAGCAGAACTGGAGTGTAAAACAGATTTAAAGGGTCGGGCGCAGAGCTGTCAGTGCTATCAGCACATTTCACACATTGTTGCATCTGTGTAAACTGACTGACTGTTAAAACAGTGTCAGGTGCTGCTGATGAGTGTGAGCTGGCTGTTACACCACACACAGTGTGCAGTATGTGGAAGTGCAGTGTGTGTGTGTGTGTGTGTGTGTTTGTGTTTATGTGAGAATGATAAATGAGGCTGATTTTATGTCAATAGATACAAAAGGTTCAGTCCTCTTCTCCCTCTACACTACGATGCTTCTGCTCATTCTCATGGCTTCTTCTACCACTGCTATGCTGATGACATCCAGCTATTGCTAGCATCTCTCCCATCTGACACTCAGTTGGAAGCATGCAGCTGCTTGCCTGACATGCATCTCATATGACTGAGCTGAAGGGTAAAGGAAGCCTGCAGACCTGTCCATCACCACTGTCCAACTCAAACAGCAAGGAACCCACAGTCCCAGTCAAAGGTTTGGACCACTGTCTGTACATAAAGATGGACGCCATGACCGCTTCCGAAAAATGAAGCCAAAACATCTCAATTTCCCCCTGGTGGCTGGCTGCAGCATAGATCAGAAGGCCTGCCCCTTTCATGTTAGTGGTTGGGACTTGAACCAAACTAAAATATCAAAGTTGATGCCAAATCTTTTTTTTAGATTATTTTTATCATGCTGCTATTTGTTCAACTACTACATTTTGTTTTTACTTACTTATTTGACTATATGAAAAGGAGGTGTGACGTCATGCTGTTACAGCTGCTGTCAATCCTCCCATCAGGCGACGGGACGGCTGAGGGACTCTGGCTCCAAATTATGTCACACAAGCAAGATGGCTGCTCTCAGAACGGAGATATTTGGGCTTTTGCATAGCGACAGGAAGTGGAAACGTGTCGTCCATCTTTACGTACAGTCCGTGGTTTGGACACACTTACTTCTTTTCTACATTGTAGAAGAATACTGAAGACATCAAAACTATTAAATAACAAATATGAGCACAGATCTTCTCTACTCATGTAAACATCACATGACAGTCTCCTCTGGTATATCTTATTGTCAATAAACAAAGAAAAGGTGAGAGAGGAGATAAAGAGAAAAGGGGAAGCTCTGAGAATTCAAAGAGGTTTTTGTACTGGTGGCTTCTGTCCAATAGTAGGCACTGTCTCACCTGAAAAATGATTAAAACGGTTGACCCTGCTTTTCCGCTCTAAAAAACAGTGTCAAAATATCATATTCATACTTACTTCATACTTCATAGATTTCTTAAAGTCCGTGTAAAGTAAGAATAAGTATGTGTTCTGAGTTTGACATATCACAGAAAAGTGTGTTGTTAACCACCCTGCCAAATTTGAATGATTAAAAAAATCGCCAAATGTATGTAAAGTTGTGTAAAAATGCTGTGGGCATGCCCATTGAGTTTGCTGAAACCCCGCCGCCTACCAAGTGTCACCTGTCAATCAAAGTCACCACCTCTACCCGAAACATGGACGCTATGTCTGGGAGCTTTTTGCCGCTAGCTCAACGGCTAGCTCAGCTGCTAGCTTGGCGGCTAATTCAGATAACTGGCTAACTGTAGACTGTAGTAGTAGTAGTGTGCGCTGAATGTATTTAGCAGTTTATGTGATTTTCAGACCCGCCCACTAAATCCTGAACACAGGAATCTTGAAACACAGTTTGTGAAGCCTTGCTCCACATTTCAAATCTAAATGGTTGAAATGCTTTTTACACCTTTTTTAGAAATACATTTATGACCTATTTAATGTGTTTAGAAGAAAATGTTTGAATTCACTTTACACAGTCTTTAAAGTAGCCACCTGCAGAGCACTTGTTGGCTTCAGTCTGCAGTACAACTCCTCCCAGTCATCACAACAGACGGTGGCTACTACGAAAGATATTTTACTTTTTCTTGTTTTCCATATAATTCTATATGTATTATTTCATCATTTGGATGTCTTCAGTATTTTTCTACAATGTAGAAAATTGGGGACTGGTTCCTTTCTTCATGTTCCATATGAAAAGAGAATCACTGATCAGACTGAATCAACATGCAGATGTTGATTCAACACCAGCACATCATTTTAAGAGTAAAGTTAAGGATCTCCTGGTTATTTTCTAGTTCATTACTGTATCAATCCATTTTATCAGTGCAGTTGATAAGTAACAGGAAATGTCAGCAGAGAAACACCAAAGAGACATTTGAGGTCATTTAGGAAAGTCAAGTAATTTCCAAATAACTAATACATCCTGCAGCAGCTTTAACTGCAACAATAGATCAAGTCATTGATTAGTCGATCAACAGAAAATGAATCGTAAACTATTTTGATCATTGAAAATCTTTTTATACATGTTTTTTATACATTGGCAGGTTGTCAGATGTCAAATGTGACTTATTGCCTTTCTTTTTCAATCCTGATGGTAATCAGATTTGGATTTTGGAACATTGGTCGAATAAAAACAAGAAATAAGAAGATATTGTTTTTGGGAAATGATATCTGGCATTCTTCACTATTTTCCACATATATCTTCTATATTCTATAATGAATTGAGATAATTAAATCAATAATTAAGATAGTTAATTACTCGCAATGCTAGTTATGAGTCCATGTAAAAGCACAAATATCAGCAGAGTTATTGTTACTGGATTATATGATTATTGGTGTACTGTCAATATCTTTCATCTGTCAATATCTATTGTGAAGTATGGTAGAACAGAGCTTGTTTGTGCTGTATATAATAAAGTGTTGCAGGCTGGTCAGGTTGTTGTGATGTTGTATCCTTACCCATGCCTCCATTAGCTGTAAATGGCTTAGTATTGATTAGTCAGTATGCTGGTACACAGCCTGCATTGACTGATAGACACTGCATGCTGTATGTATAATTCAGGACGCAAACAGCAATCCACATCCTCAGAACTCCATCTGTCCTCTATCTGTCTCACACACACTGCATTCTGCTTATGTGTGTGTGTGTGTGTGTGTGTGTGTGTGTGTGTGTGTGTGTGTTATTAGTGCAACATTATCTGCAATATAGATGACTTTGCCCTTTACTAATAGAGCTATCCATCTAAATATTATCCACATTGCCACTTATGCAGTTGTGTTAGAGCATGTTTTACATGTAAAGGAAGTGTCTGAATGGAGGCAGTGGTCATGTGACGCTGCAGCCATATTGAGCCTGTTGTCTTAAAGGAATAGTCCAACTTTTTTTTTGTGTGTGTGTGTCTAAAACAGTGTGATTGTGACGTTATCCAGATGAGATGAATTGATGTCAGCTTCATCTTCCATTATAGGTTAGCCTAGCTTAGCATAAAGACTGGCAGCAGTTGGAAACTGTTAGCCTAGCGTCCGGAGGCAGTGGTCATGTGATGCTGCGGCCATATTGAGCCTGTTGTCTTAAAGGAGTAGTCCAACTTTTTTTGTGTGTGTAAAACAATGTGTTTGTGGTGTTGCCCAGATGAGATGAATTAATATCAGCTTCATCTTCCATTATAGGTTAGCCTAGCTTAGCATAAAGACTGGCGGCAGGCGGAAACTGTTAGCCTAGCATCTGTCACAGTCAAACTGGCATTGATCAAAAACACTTGCAAAACCCTGCCGGCAAATAACGGTCGTTTTGTGCAATGAGGCAGTTTATAATATTGAGTGTTCCATTAAATGCAGCTTTGGCGCGCCCTTGTGTGTGTGTGTGTGTGTGTGAGACTCACTAACATTCATTGAAAGGCTTGCTTGTTTTAATAGCTTCTCTTCTGATTGTTGCACATAATCTATAATGTTTTTATGTAAATTGGTGAAGCTTCTTGAATCATTTATTTTCCAGTTAAATTCTTTGTGAAAGCAGACTTGTCACGCTTTAATGTGAGAGATGTGTTCATCATTCTCAATGCAATTATTAGCAGATTTGTTAATGAAGCCTTTGATGAATTCTAACAGATAAATAGTGTTTTTCTCTACGTATCAGCTGAAATCTAGTGGAACATGTATCAATATGGACGTTATCTTGGTGATGATGAGAAACAGAGGTGGAGCATGTCTCTGGCTCACCTTGTGTCTGCCCTTCACCTCTGATACCTTCTCTCTCTGTTTTTTCCATTTACCTCTGACTCATCTTCTATCTCCTCCCTCTATCTGTTCCCCCTCTCCTCCTCCTCCTCCTCCTCCTCCTCCTCCCCCTCCCCCTCCTCCTCCTCCTCCTCCTCCTCCTCCTCCTCCAGTACATGGTGTCTACACAGGAATGAAATGTGAGAGTTTGTCTATAAATACTCAGCAGGGACTAGTAGGATGAAACATTGTTCTTACTGTTGTTATTTTACATGTCAGAGCTCTAAAAACAGCACAAATGTTCTAAAACCAGCAGATATTTTTAGAATGGATCCAACAAGACTGGCTGACGTCACATCTCACAGCATATAAGGCAGAATTACTTAATTCAAATATTACAATATTAGGGTCAAAGATGTTTTTTTGTGTCCATATGATTCAGCCAAATTTAAAGGGGTAAAATGTGAAAATAAACGTACGAATAACTTGCACACATTCTTTTTTTTTTGTGGACTCAGCGTCAAATTTCTGCTTTTAATCCATTTTGAGAGAATATAATAGGGGATTATGGCAAAAATGTGTTAAGTGGTGTAACCATAAAAAACTTTAGGTAATGGAATACAGTTGTTCTAAATATTACATTTAATCTGGAGAATCATGGAGATCAGGAAACAGCTGTCTTTCCTTCTTTCTTTCATTGGATAAAATATTTAATATGTATCATTCTTTTGTGGTTACACCATATCATCATTTTCAGGAGCATTCAGTCTTTCTTTCTTTCTTTCTCTTCCAACTTCTTATCTTTCTTCCTACTTTTTCTTTTGCTACTTCTTGTTATTTCTTTCTCTTCTTCCTCCTTTTTTTCTTTTTTTCTTTCTTTCTTTCTTTCTTGCTTTCTTTCTTTCTTTCTCTCTGTCACTGGATAAAATATTTTTTGTGGTTACACCATTTGACATTTTCAGGAGCATTCAGTCTTACTTTTGGTACAAAAAGGTGCAAATGTCATTTCAAATGATATAAAACCAACAAAAATACTAAATGTACATTTTAACAAACCTGATGCTGCTTTTAAAACTTTTTTTTTTTTTTTTTTTTAGATATTTTTGAATTACTCATCTTGCCAACCTTTATTAGTCACTGACCCAATAACATTAAACATTACAAATTTAATTTTTCAAACATAGCAACTATTCTCTGGTTGCATTTGGAACTTCAGTTTTAGGGAAGCATGCTTCGTGATGGTGATGGCTATTTCCTGACATTTTAATAGAGTGAGCAATTACTCAAGTAACGAGGGAAAAATAATCAACAGACTCGTCGATAGTGAAAATGTTCTTTTCCTTCACCAAATACCTCCATTTGTTCAGCCATTTTTTCCTCCCTTCCTTCCATCCATCCATCCATCCTTTCAGTCAGACACGCCTCATCCCAGTTTGTCTGCGCTTGACCTCTGACCTCTGTCACGATGGGGTCTACACAAGGCCTGATTGGATGATTTACACACTGTGGAGAGGCAGCAGAGGGGGAGAGAGAGAGCGAAAGAGAGACGGAAGGAGAGAAGGATAATGAAATGGTAAATGGATGGAGGAGAAAAGGAGAGAGATTAATGATGTGAAGACTCAGATATTACTGCAGCCAGACTGGAAGATGGAGAGCTTGATGCAATCTCCCCTCACAGATACTTTTTCACCTGGTTTCCTTTTTACCTCACTCCCTCGTTATGGATCCAACTTTCTGTTCAATCATCTCTCTCTGCCCCCCTCTCTCTCTCTTTCTCTCTCTCTCCCTCTCTCTTCATGTCTCCACTCTTCCTCACACTCTCTGCAGTCACCATCACATTATAGAAGCAGAGCATTTTTGGGTGTTGACTGGCGACTGTAATGTTGATATCTATAATTATAGTTGTCCTCCTTAAGAAATGTCACATCACCACAATTATATTATAAGGCAATATTTTTCAATCCTGCTACGTCATGAGGCCAACATGACAAAGACAGATATATATAGGTTAGATACAGCATGCTGATGTCATCATGGTGGGACTTTATACATACAGTAATTAAATACATCATCAGTGCCTGAAAGGATCACACAGAACAGTCACAGTTGCCTCAAAATATGTCCAAAAAATATCTTCATTGTCAGATTATTTGTCATGAAATCTACATTATTGACAGAATACATTTATCTGTGATTAAACCTTGATGAATGTTTCAGAGAGTAGAGAGAGTGTATTTTTTAGCTCATTTTTGGAGAAAAAACAGCTACTATCACACAATATCATGTCCTTTTTTACCTAAGACATGAAAATATAACATAGCAATAATGATGGAAATGTATTTAATGTAAAGTGAAAATGAGCAGAACTTAATGGAAGTGTGGGGTTTATTGTATAACCATTAGAGCCATCAGTCTTCATCCTCATAACTACTATCTATTAAAATACTACTCATAACTACATACTATTAAAACTATGAACTATTCATTTCACTAAAACACATGTTAATAGATACAGAGATAATTTGACCCAGAACAGCCTCAATGGACAAACATTTGTAGCATCTATACAAAAATATAACATTTAAAATACTTTCATTTTTGTGCATTTTGTGCACTTTAGGAAGAGTCATCAAATTTCATAATAAAAGACATTTGGGGTGTTTTTACAGCTTTTAAATGTCAAAATGGGTCAAATTTGACAGCATGTAAGGGTTAAGTCTGTAGCTTATAATTTCTCTGAAGCATCACAATGTTTCTTATTTTTTCACACATATATATATGTATATATATATATATGCGCCTCCTGTAATGTGAAAATTGCAGGTGGCCACATTGCAATTTCAATCAAATTTCTATGAATTATTCAGCTCCACACCAGATAGATAAAATGTAAATGAACACATTTTAATGAGTCAAACTTTCATTCTAAGGAGGACTAACCAGCCTCATCATTCTATACAAAACCTTTTAATAAAGCAACAAACAAACATTGTGCTTTTGCCTTTTTCTTTGCCCAATAATTATATTAAAACATACAAACAAAAATTCAATTCATAATAGCAGAACTATTTGTTTAATGCATGTTTCACTATGTTCACCTTGAGATACTTTTAGGGCTCCTTCTGGCTGCTGCTAAAGACAGACGTTTCACTGCACAGTGATGACTGACTCTCAAAGACAAAACTAAACATGCACATTTTTAAAAATAAGTGATTTTAAAAGCATAATGTATCCCCTCAAAAAAAGCACTCAGTGTTGTGTTTGTTGTACTAGTGGGAGATGTGAGCACATTTCCATTGTGGCTCCTCTGTGATGATGAAGCACACTGAGTGATGTGAGAGGATTTAAAGCAGCAGAGTCTCATCATGTCTTGTCATTTGATGAGGACTTAAAGTACATGAAGATCCAGAACATGTGTATATACCCAGCTGCTGTGTGCTGGCACAGAAAGTGTGTCACTGAGACAAGAGTCCAGTGACTCAGCAGTGAGAATGTGTGCTGATTTCACACACACACACACACACACACACACACACACACACACACACACACACACACACACACACACACACACTCTCTCCCTGCACTGAACACACTCTGTTCATTTATGCCAGGAGGATCCACTGTGTGTGTACGTGATGTATGTGACATGCAATTGTTGTGAAATCCTTTTGTTGGCACCTTTAAGGTTTATCTTGTGTGTTGTGAGGCTGCAGCAGAAGAACAGTGACTGCTGAGAAAGAGAGAGAGAGAGAGAGAGAGAGAGAGAGAGAGAGAGAGAGAGAGAGAGAGGCTGTGGGTGACACCAAGCCTCTTCTCATGCTGATGTGGGAGGTGAACACCAGCAGCACAGAGGAAACTCATGACACCATGCCATCTGAGAGGCAATATGTACTGTAGTAGTGTTCAAAAGCATAGAGGGAAACATGGATAAAAAAGAAGCTGACACATCGATTTTATTCTAGTGGAGCCCAGGATTTGACTCTGTGGGTTGCATTCTATGACTTTAAATAAAGTGTTGATTGTTTTTGAAAAAGTGACAGCAGAAGAGTGTGCATTAATTCCCTCAACATCATAAATATTAGGATCACACATACAGTCATTCCTCGTACAGCTGTCTGTCTCCTCACCAACAGACACACTGTGCTGTGCAGTGGATATGTCAAGTGAATGCGATTAGATCTGCATGTGAGTAAGCAGCAGAGAGTAAAAGCTTGTAGTGCAGTGTAAGCTTCAGTGCTGCAGTCAGTCAGAGAGGCAGCTGGCAAACAGGAAGTGCTCCTATGGGACGAACTGCTGCTGTGACCTCTGCTGCACATCTCTGAGCTCTCTGAGGCCTCCAGCTAACTGTGTGTGTGTGTGTGTGTGTGTGTGTGTGTGTGTGAGAGAGAGTGGACTCCTGAGCCCTGCTGCTGTCTGTACTGCACACACACAGAGGAAGTGTATTTGTACTGCAGGCACAGAGACATGCAGCCAGCTCTCCTCCTGTCTGTCTGTGTCATGTCAGTGTATTGTATATTTCTTCATCGGTCTTGTAGAAATTAAAGTCTGTGTAAAGTAAGAATAAATATGTGTTCTGAGTTGACATACCACAGAAAAGTGTGCTGTTAACCATCCTGCCAAATTTGAATGATTAAAAAATTCGCCAAATATATGAAATTAGGCTTCAAAGTTGTGTAAAAATCTGCGTCTTTCTCTGCTACCAAACGCTGTGGGAGTGCCCGCCGAGTTCACTGAAACCCCGCCCCCTACCAAGTGTCACCTGTCAATCAAAGTCATCACCTCTACCAGAAACATGGACCCTACGTCTGAGAGCTTTCTGCTGCTGACTCAGCTGCTAGCTCGGCGGCTAACTCTGTGGCTAGCTCAGTGGCTAACTCGCCTGCTAGCTCAGCGGCTAGCTCGGTGGCTAACTCGGCGACTAACTCGGCAGCTAACTCAGCTAACTGTAGACTGTAGTAGTAGTAGTGTGTGCTGAATGTATTTATAACTCTACAGCAGCAGGGGTGGGTTTATGCTAATCTTTTTCAGACCCTCCCACTAAATCCTGAACACAGAAATCTTGAAACACAGTTGGTGAAGCCTAGCTCCACAATTCAAATCTAAATAGTTGAAATGCTTTTTACACCTTTTTTAGAAATATATTTATGACCTATTTAATGTGTTTAGAAGAAAATGTCTGAATTCACTTTACACTGTCTTTAAGGTTAGGTTTTAATTCAATTCATCATCAAAAACATCTTTTCTTTTAAAAATATCTAAAATAGAAAATAAATTATTTCAATAATTGACATATTTAAAGGTGCTTTTCACCAATTAAAAAAAAAATATTTATTTTGTGGCATTTTGTCCTTTATTGGACAGTATATTGTATAGAGACTGACAGGAATGGGTAACAGGTATGTGATATGCGCTGCTACCAAGGTGCTCCAACTTCAACAAGTTCAGTGTACTCATATTGGTTAGTGCTCCTGCTACTCACTGGAAACAGATATTTAACCCTCCTTGTTTTGACCCAGGAGGACAACAGGCATTAACTCAAAAATAAGGTTAAATGAGGCCTACCTACCATAATGTCCAAAACTTGTGTTAATAAGTAGGAATGAAGTTGGCTCAAAAGGTCTAAAACAGAATTGGCTGATAATCTATATCTTTTTCTTTATAAACAATCAAACCACACTGGGTCAGTTTTGACCCGGGAGGACGTATAATTATGTGCTGCCAATAAAAAAAAAATTGAAATGGTTTTAAAACAGTATCCTGATTAAACTTTGACATATAGCAGTCTGTGATAATCCATCAACATATTTTCCTCTGATCTTAACCCTTACATACTGTTCAGGGTCAGATTCGACCCATTTTTACATAAAACAACCCAATACACATTTCTTTTAGCTAGACTTTTCCTAATGTGACCCACAATATACAAAATTGGTGTGTTGTTTGTGCAGTTGATACACATTTTTATATATGCAAATGACCTGTGTTTAATATAAAATTCAAAAATCAGCATTCAGACATGTTGTTGCATTCATTATATATAAATGTTCTCCTGGAGCATAAATAATAGTGATTGGGAATGTCTTTTTTCCATATATTTAATGAAACAGAAGAATTTATGAATGTTAATTTGTGAGAGTGATTGTGAGTCAGTATATAAACAGTATGTAAGGGTTAAATTTAGTTAAAATAATTGATAATTTCTGCTTTTTCTGTACTCAAAAATTAGGTATAATTCCATTTAAATGAGGCCTATTGACAATAATTTCCAAAACCTGTGGTAAAAAAAATAGTGACTAAATAGGTCAACAGTCAACCAGTCAATTTTTTTAAAGGCCTCGTCCACAGTGAGGTCATAACTTGTGATGAGGGGTCACATGTGGACATTGCTTTATTTTAAGGGGGTCACGAGCAGTTAAGGTTTGGAACAATTGAGCTGAACGATTAATTGGGAAAATAATCAGTAGAGCAGTTGTAGCAGTGACCAGGTTGTTGGCTCTCTGCAGGTATGTGACTCCTTAAACATTTGTCTACTGGACAGTCAAACAATAGAGAGAGGTGTTAGTAGAAGCTAAATGTCCCCTGCAGAGGTGTTATGGTTATATGCCCAATTCCAGCAAGTGGAGTGCTTCTTTTAAGGCGAAACATTCAATTATCTGTGCTGTATGTGAGGAAGTTGTCGGATATTATTACATCTGACGTTACATTCAGATGTGAGGACACGGTCGCAAATAGATTGTTACAGTTTCGAAGCACAGTGATGCTGGACACCAGGAGGTAGAAGTGATACTGTCATGGCTACAGAGCCCCCCCCCCCTTCTCCTCCGCCTTTATCTCTCTGTCAAAACCAATCCGTCCATCTCTCTTCACCTCCCTGTAAATAGTACCTTTGCTTCCTTCCTTCCTCTCACTTCCCTTCCCTTAATCCTCAGTATCCCTCTCTCATTTGCTCTCATCCCTCCAGTCTTCTCCCACTCTGTATCCCCCCCCCAGCATTTATCTGGCCCTCCACATCCTTCACTACGGCGCTCTTTATCCCACACATTTCATCTGTTCCTCCCCGCCCACCCCGTCTCAATTCCATCATACTTACACACACACACACACACTGCTCGATGGTGTGGAATAGCCTTTGTGAGGAGTAAATTGCTTGGCCTCTCGGTTCACAACCAATTCACAGGATGGCAGCTGGGCAGATTAAACTCACAGCTTCCATAGACTCTGTGTGTGTGTGTGTGTGTGTGTGTGTGTGTGTGTGTGTGTGTGTGTGTGTCAGACTGAACACCCAAGCACCCTCCCCAAAAAAGGCACAATTTCCTCTTGTTTTAAGAAATATCTGAGCTTTTGTTAATAAGATAGTGTCAGGAACATTGTGATATTACTAAAAAAAAGCGTCAGGTCAATAAACACAAGCAGACACCAAACAGACTGGAAACAAACCATCTGGTTAGTCAGACTTCTTTCACTTTCAGTTTGACCTCAGAATAAAGTGGTTTAGATAATCTGGATAAACTGTTGATGTGTTTCCAACCTGTCTGCTCATGTTTCTTCTGTTATAGTGATGTTACCGCCTTCCCCCCACCGGATCTCATTTATTAACACCATTGGATCTAACTCAAGCTCAATTAACTCTTGCAACCATTGGTGTCAGGCCCAAATCACAGAGTAACTTGGAACAGATAGCGTATACATCAGTTAGGTGCTTGATAAACACGGAGCATGGGTTTGTGTGATTTGTTCTGGTCATGTTAACCCGACTCAGGCTGATCTGTATCATACGAACAGTGTGGAGAGAAAGCACTCAGTTTTTCTGCACTAATAGAATCTCATTCATCTGTGCAGCTCATGTTGGCAAGCCTAGGCTCAACATTTGGCAAACATGTTCATGTGCCTAATTAATTCATACCATCTGCAAGACTACTTCACATGTTTGTAATATACAACCCATACAATGCTTATACACAGGCTGCACATAGCTCTTGTTTGATGCTTTTAAAATCTGCAATGTTGTGGCTGAAATAATCCAAAAAATATGTTTATCTACCAAAATAATCAACAATGAACAACAATGAAGTCATCCTACTAACAAGTATTGTGTGTGTATCCAAAGCCTGATATCTCATTCCTCTGTACCTTAGACTAAATCTATAAAAACACATCAATGAGCCAAGCCTGTGCAGTGAAAAGGGAGTGGTGCAAGAGACCTGTCAATCAAACACAGTGTGTACATGCTGAGCAATGAAAACAGCTGTGTAGGTGGCACACGCCTTTAAACTGCAGCCTCATTTGAACCACGCATGTCATAACAAGTTAACATCATATTTTCCCCCCTGAGGTTAGTTAACATTTCATGAAAGAGACAACAAAAGATATTTTAAAAATGTATGTAATTCTCATTGAAAATACATTTAGTACAGTAGTTGGTGTACAATACATTCTTACTATGAGCATACTGTAAATTCAACATGAGCGTACTGTTTTCTGCTGAAGTTATTGCACATGACAGATTTGTGCCTGTGCTGTTTTTTCTCTGTGCTCCTCACCAATATGAAATGAGCAGGACTCCATCTATCAAATCCTTGCTAATATTGGCAGACCCCTGTTGACCAAATCTGATCAACCCCATTTATTAGTTGTTTTGGACCAAACAAAAATGAAATATAAAATGTCAGAAAAAAGGCTGAAATTGTCAATCACTGTTTCCTAAAGCCCAAGATAATAATCTCAAATCGTTTGTACTGACCAACAGTGAACAACCCAAACATATTCAGTTTACTGTCATAGAGGCCTAAAGAAACTAGAACATATTCACATTCGAGAAGCTGGAATTAGAGAATTTGTAAATAGCAATGCAAGAGTTAACACTCACTACCTGTCTAAGTTGATAAATGTTTGTCTACAAAGTGAATGTGACCACCATTGCTACCACTATTAAAGACATGGAGAGGTTGACAGACTGTGGACACTTTATAATGAGTATAGGGTCAGGTGGTTTGTCTCTCAGACTTTTATCATGACTATTTATGTAAACCTGTTTTTCTTGCTGTAATCATTCCCACTGTTTATATTGACCATTAAAAGATTCTTTCCTTATTCACTTTAAATGTAAATTATGAAGGAGGGAAAAAAAAGTATTTAGATGTTAATATATCTGTCTGAATGAATCAAATCAAGTAGATATCTTCCATAGTTACTGTCTTTTGAAAAATTGAAAGGACTTATCCTTTAACATCTCTGCTTGTATTAGTCCATGATGATCTGTTATAGTCAATGATTACTGACTTATTGAATTTCTATATAAATGTAACTTCATGGCACCTTTATTTGTCAGGTATTTAAATGCTGGATAAGCCAAACAGAGACATTCCTGTCTCTGCATTTGATCTATCTACCAGTTGATTTGTTAACAGACAATGAACTATTTCATGGGATACTGTGTATCACTATTGTGTTAGTAAAAGACACATACATGGACTTTCTCTCAGTAAACCCTGGTTATAGGATAGCAATGAGGCCTCGGGTTCCATTTTAAACTGCTCTGGTTAAGAGAGCAGGAGACGACATCATGAGGATCCATGTTGACTTTCTGCTGAGTGAAGCTTTTAACACAAAGATTTTCTGCTGACTGCTTCAGTAATAGCACTGCACATCAGTTTCAGATGGTACATTCATTAGGACGCACGCGCGCGCGCGCGTGTGTGTGTGTGTGTGTGTGTGTGTGTCCAGTATGCTAGTAGTCTGCTAATGTGCATAACAATGGATCGAGAGACAGAGGAAGACATAAAAAGAAGGCGTATGTGTCTGTGCTGAGAGAATGATGACTTATCAAAAATACAGAGTCAGCTTGCTGGCAAACACACACATACACAATCAAAATCATATATGATGTTTCCATTCAAAATGTATGGATGTGTGTCATTGATTTGCACATTGTCGTTATCAGCAGGCTCTAATTGAACTGTCTGTTTAGAGGACATCATGCTGTATTTCAGCAGGTACTCATAGTACAGTTTGACAACATTATGGTAAATGGACTGCACCTCTTCCCACCACTCAAACACTTTATACTACATGCCAACATTCAGCCATTCACACACACATTCATACACTGATGGAAGTGGCAAGGTGCCAACTTGTTCATCAAGAGCTCTAATGCACATACACACACACACACACACACACACACACACACACACACACACACACTCACACACCGCTGGCACAGCAATTTGGGATTCAGTATCTTGGCCAAATACACTGGAGGAGCTGGGGATCACACAACCGTTCTTAGTGGATTCTACCTCCGAAGCCACAGCTTGAGTCCATGCTACTTTTCAATATGTTTATACAGAAATTGAGTATTATCACACAGTCCATTCTTATTTCTGAGTTACCAGCTTCTTAAAACATATATATCCCAATTTGACATAATGGTACTTGACTTTTCCCACTTCTCCAAAAGCTGTCAGTTCAGTCTTCAAGTGCTGTTAAAACACATAGAAGTATGACGCACCTGGCAGTGATTCAGGTGTCAGTGATTCTGTCAGTGGTATGCAGTGCAACTCAAGGCCACTTTGGAAAAACATGACCTGCCCTCCTACTTTCCAAACATGGCAACCTCAGAACATGGCTCTGCGTGTTCAAACGTGAATTTTAATATGATGGAGTCACATTTTAAAAAGGCAAGGCAGGAACATTGTGGAAATGGATTAAAACTGAAATGTAGATCGGAATGGGAAACACTGTAGTGCTTTAAGTAGGTTTTAATTTATGGTTAAAATATATCTATGTACAATACAAGACTGTACTACACTGTGTGCTCCAAATGAAATGACCAGATATGTATTTTGACCATGTGACATAGACATAGGTTTAAGCACAAAAACCACTTGATTAGTTATATGGAAATATGATGGTGTGGGTTAAAATGATCACTTTGTTAAGGTTACACAAACATGTGGTGCGGGTTTAAGTTACTAAAGTTAGGTAACCTTCATCGTCATACAAGAATAACCATAGGGTTAAGGTTAGGGGGCGATTGTAGGTACACTTTTTAAAAACTGTTCCAACTTGCGATTGGAAACAGGAAACGACAGCCGTCTACTGTTGGGTTGATACCTCCATCCTGCCCTCCTCTTCTGAATGAGGAATTCTGTCCACATATGTCATCTGAACTGCACCACTGCTCCAGGTCATAATTACTATGGCTGCTAGATGGCTTATGTGACTCAAACATAAATATATGACATTTTCAGGCGACTGACATTATGACCTATTTGACATTTTTTTCTTCGGAGTTGTCACACAATCAAATACAACAATTCACCATCATCCTAACATGGCATCACTAGATATCTCACTGATTCTCTCTTGGCCCCTCACCACATTTCACTTCTGTAGCTTATTATGAGTCAAGACTATCTTTAACCCTTGCATATGGTTCAGGTTTAAATTTGACCTTCCCACACAGGCCCTAATTTACCATACTCCTTCATATTCTAAAAGTCAGTGTCAGTTATGTGCTTGTTAGCTAGCTAACTATAGCAGACTTTGTGGTTAGCTCTGGCAGTCTTAGCAAACAAAAACCAGAGGCAGTACTGTCTTTTTTCTTAAATTAGCTGCTGGCTAATTGGTGTAGGTCAGCTAAGCGCTCAGTCACACATGAATATATTTGATAGAAACATGCCACTGTATGAGTAGCTAACACGGGCAGAAGTACTCAACATTTCTTGCTATTGCTAGTCAACCTAAAAGTCCACTTCTGCTACACAGCACGACACGACTAGCTAACAGAGAGTTAATGTCCTGGATTGATTTTCCCATCTAGCTTCTGTTCCACTAGCGTCTTATCCACACTATATTTCGGTTTGTCTCATCTACTGTATCAATCAATCAATCAATCAATCTTTATTTGTATAGCGCCAAATCACAACAAAGTTATCTCAAGGCACTTTACACATAGAGCAGGTTCTAAACCAAACTCTCAGGTTTTAACTTTAAAGAGACCCAACATTCCCACATGAGCAACAGTGGCGAGAAAAAACAAACAACTTTTAACAGGAAGAAACCTCAGGCAGAACCAGACTCAGAAGTGGGCGGACATCTGCCTCGACCGGTTGGGGTTGAGAGGAGAGAAAGGAAGGATAGAGGAGAGAGGCACAATGAAAATCAACAATGGAGCCAGATGGTCCGGGACTGGAATCCGTCATCCGGACGTCTACAGGCCCAGATTACCTGTAAGACCAGAAAGCAGAGCCAGAAACCAGGAACCAGAAAGACAACTCCGGGGAAGAAGTTTAGGTTATTGAATACATTAATAGAACATAAGTGTTAATGGATATAGATGGATAGATAGAGAGAGAGAGAGGGAGGAGGAGAGAGAGGCCCAGTGCATCATGGGGGTGGGGGTCCCCCGGCAATCTAAGCCTATGGCAGCATAAGTTAAGAGCTCAAGAGCCCTAACTATAAGCTTTATCAAAAAGGAACGTTTTAAGCCTACTCTTAAATGTAGGGAGGGTGTCTGCCCCCCGGACCAAATCTGGAAGATGGTTCCACAGGAGAGGAGCCTGATAGCTGAAGGCTCTACCTCCTGTTCTACTTTTAGAGATATTAGGAACCACAAGTAGACCTGCATGCTGGGAGCGCAGTCTTCTAGTAGGTACATAAGGTACTATCAGTTCTTTGAGATATGATGGGGCCTGACCATTGAGAGCTTTGAAGGTGAGAAGGAGGATTTTGAATTCTATTCTGAATTTTACGGGAAGCCAATGCAGTGAAGCCAAGATGGGAGTAATATGATCTCTCTTTCTAGTTTTTGTCAGAACACGGGCAGCTGCATTCTGGACCAGCTGGAGAGTCTTTAGAGACTTGTTAGGACAGCCTGATAATAATGAATTGCAGTAGTCCAGCCTAGAAGTAACAAATGCATGGACTAGTTTTTCAGCATCATTTTGAGAAAGGATATGTCTAATTTTTGCAATATTACGCAGATGAAAGAAGGCAGTCCTTGAAATTTGTTTTATGTGGGAATTAAAGGACAAATCCTGATCAAAGATAACTCCTAGGTTCCTTACAGTGGAGCTGGAGGCCAGAGTAATGCCATCCAGAGTAATTATGTCGTTTGATAGTGAATTTCTAAGGTGTTTAGGGCCAAGCACAATAACTTCAGTTTTTTCTGAGTTTAATAACAGGAAGTTGCAGGTCATCCAGGCCTTTATGTCCTTAATGCATTTTTGTAGTTTAGATAATTGGTTAGTTTCATTTGGCTTTATTGATAGGTATAATTGAGTATCATCTGCATAACAATGAAAATTTATTGAGTGATTCCGGATAATGTTTCCTAAAGGAAGCATATATAAGGAGAATAGTATTGGTCCAAGCACTGAGCCTTGAGGAACACCATATCTAACTTTTGTTTGCATGGAGGATTTATCATGAACATTTACAAACTGAAATCTATCAGATAGATATGATTTAAACCATTTCAATGCGGTTTCTTTAATGCCAATTAAATGTTCAAGTCTCTGCAGCAGGATTTGATGATCAATAGTATCAAAGGCAGCACTAAGGTCTAACAGGATGAGGACAGAGAGAAGTCCATTATCTGATGAGGTTAAAAGGTCATTTGTAACTTTCACCAGTGCAGTCTCTGTGCTATGATGAGCTCTAAATCCAGACTGAAAATTCTCAAATAAACTGTTACTATGGAGAAAGTTACACAGCTGATTAGCAACTGCTTTCTCAAGGATCTTAGAGAGAAAGGGAAGGTTTGATATCGGCCTATAGTTGGCTAGAACCTCTGAATCAAGAGTAGGCTTTTTAAGAAGTGGTTTAATTACAGCTACCTTAAAGGACTGTGGTACATAACCTGTCACCAAAGACAGATTAATCATATCTAACAAGGAAGTGCTAACTGAGGGGAATACTTCCTTGAGCAGCCTAGTTGGAATCGGGTCTAAGAGACAAGTTGATGGTTTCGATGAAGTAATCATTGAAGTTAATTCTGTAAGGTTGACTGGAGAGAAGCAGTCTAAGGTATCAGGTTTAACAGCGATGTCTAGGTATTCTGTGTTAGAAGATGAATCAGAGTTTATTGAGGGCAGGAGGTGATTGATTTTGTCCCTAATGGTTACAATTTTATCATTAAAGAAACTCATAAAGTCATCACTACTGAGAATTAAAGGAATACATGGATCAGTAGTATTATGGCTCTTTGTCAGTTTAGTCAAAGTTCTGAAAAGAAACCTTGGACTGTTTTTATTCTCCTCTATCAGTGATGAGTAGTAGGCGACTCTGGCGTTACGGAGGGCCTTCTTATATGCTTTAAGACTGTTTTGCCAGGCTAAGTGAGATTCTTCTAATTTAGTGGAACGCCATAGTCTTTCTAATTTTCGTGAAGTTTGCTTTAATTGTCTGGTTTGGGAATTGTACCATGGAGCTGTTCTCTGTTGTTTAATTACCTTCTTTTTTAGAGGGGCGATGGAGTTCAGAGTTTTTCTCAGTGAGTCTGCAGCACTATCCACAACACAGTCAATCTGGGGGGGACTAAAGTCAGAATAAGTCATCTTGGTTGTATTGAGACATGGTATTGAGTTCAGTACTGATGGAATTATTTCTTTAAATTTAGTGACAACACCATCAGACAGACATCTAGTAAGAACATGTTTGTCTAACGGCTTATAGTGAAGTAATAGGAATTCAAACGTTATTAAATAATGGTCAGATAAAGAAGGATTATGAGGGAAAACTATTAAATGTTCAACTTCAATACCATATGTCAAAACAAGGTCAAGGGTACTTGCTAATAAAATCTGACACCTCGCTATTTTTACAGAGATAACAGTGACTCTATTTTTAGCTACAACAACAGCTCCAGGGAGACATCTTTTAGCCTCTGAAGATGTGAAAAATCATTTTAGTGATGCTGGATCAAGAAAAAAATATCCAAACATGTGAAAATACCTGTCTGAATCACTTCATTACCTCCTTGTTACTAAATGAGTAAAATCTTTAGCTTTAACAGGCATTAAATATCTCCTAAATTAGAGTCAGTTGACAGAGTGATTCATGAGGTGGAATCTTGTGTGTGTGGGCTAAGTACAGTTATTACTCTCCCACTTATACTCAGCTGTACATTTACATGTCACCAAAGCACTTATTTATTGGAGCTCTGAGTTACCTTTTGAAAAATAAAGCAGGAGCTTGTTAAAATGACTTGTAAATTGAATGGAGCTTTGAATAGGAAGCACTGTAGTGGTTTCAGTAGCTGTTGTATCTAATACTAGAGGAGGCTATTTCCTTATCAAGCTGCTGGAATCTGCTCGGAGGCCCATTGGGAAACAGTCGATGTGCACTGATCACAACACACAGGAAACTGAGCATTCCTTTGGCCAGACAGAGCGGGAAGTGGGACACAAGCCAGACTGCACTGTGTGTGTGTGTGTGTGTGTGTGTGTGTGTGTGTGTGTGTGTGTGTGTGTGTGTGTGTGTGTGTGTGTGTGTGTGCAGAGAGAGACAGGGGTGAAGAGAAGGAGTAAGACAGGCCAGACTATGCAGCACTTCGGCTGTGTGTGTGTCTGTGTGTGTGTGTGTGTGGTGTGTGTTTGGTTCTTTGTGTATATCTCTTAAACACATTCTTGACCTCGCTGGAAGAGTGTAGCAGTGAAATTAGGTCAGGATTATTCCAGCTCACATTACAGTAAGCTCCCACCAGGCCTTATTTAAGAAGAGGCCAGCTTCCTCAAACTGTTGTAACTTCAAAATAGATCCATTGTCCCCATTTACAGCTTCAGATTACTCTCACTGTACTGTATGTCATTTCTGCTTTATGTGATGGACAGCGGTGGGGGGGGGGCTGAAGCAAAGATGAAATCAAATGGGCTCTGATCCACAGCGAGATACTGTGTCTCATCATCTCCTGGCCTGCTGCCATGACATTTATTACAGATATTCATGATCCCCAGAGGATGAATCCTAATGATTTTGGTGACCCTGACCTTTCCTCCAACTCCAATCTCAGGTCAGAATGTCAACTTTGCACCATTATAATTGCAGCAGATGTTCATGGTCCCAGGAGGGTGAACGCAATTGATTTAGGTGATCATGTGGCCTTTCCCACTGCGTCTTGCATATGAGATATCTTTTGATCAAATGGAGAGATTAACATGAATTCTGCTATAAAATACCCCCAGGAACAGAGCTGTATTGAGCCACAGTTGGATCAAAATATTAAAGCTTCATTGACAGATTTTTTTTGGCCACTTGGGGGCAGCAGAGAAACCTAAAAATGTATTACCACACAATGTTGTTATGGCGACTGTATTAGGAAAGTTGCACATCTAGCAGACACATAATAACATTAGTAGTGTTTCTGTCCATGTCATAAGTATAATATTCACTTTCCTCCAACTATCTTTAACTACTTAATGTTCCACTATGTTCACCAGCTGATCCCTAACTGTGTGTATCTGCTGTTAGGTACTTATCAGAGCTTTTTCTCTGGAAACAGCTGCCTAAGATGATGAGAGTACTAAGCTGTGAGCTGTAAAACCATAATAATGATATTAAAGGCACTAAAACACCATGTAGAGTTGAGGGGAACTGCAGAGTCAGTGCCAATTCTTTATATTCACATTACAAATTGCCATTTCATTTATTGTTCATATAAAACATATTGTTTAGTGAAGCTTTAAGAATTGAAGACATTTGTAGAAAAGCAATCAGGTTTACTACAAGCACCTTTATGCAGTAACACTGCTCTGGTGGATCAGCTGTGGGAAGAGGATGAATAGCTAATAAATAGTCTATTTAGTAAAGGTCACAATCAGCAATCAGGTTTTTTGTATTTTCTTTGTGCTTTCCTTAAAGGAAAAGCAACACGGATATTTTATTTCAATTAAAGCGCACAGAAACCTGTGAAAACTATCAAGTGTGAAATGATGTGACATTACAAGCCTTAAGAGATCACTAGTTGTAGGAAAATGTATTTAAGCAGAAACTAATGAGTATTAAATGTATCAGCAGTTTGTCTAAGAACATTTAGCTAATAGCTGTTTAAATCAACTTCAAAAAATAAATGTCCATATATGGATATGAAGGAATATATGTGATATAAAGAAGGATTTAACACTAGTGCCTCAATCCTCTGCCTCTGGTCCATTACAATAATGTAGGTCAGTCATGTTACTGTGTGTATCCAAACTGACATGTGTATTACTCCCTTTTTCCCTCCACTCCTCCTTTCTATCTAAAAATCACACACAGTAACAAATAAGATTTCAATTATAACATTTGTCACAGTATAGAGCTGTAATCATAGAGGATAGGAAGTTAAAACTGAGCTACAGTGTTTAACCTGAGGATGCTGCAAGACACGCACACACACACACACACACACACACACACACACACACACACACACACACACACACACACACACACACACATACACACACACACACACACACACACACACACACACACACACACACACACACACACACTGTTTCCAGTGATAAACTTTAGAAATCATCATTTCAGTGTTAGCAGTAATCAAATAATAGGAGTCTATGTACTCCACTTTCCATGCACATTCACTAAAATATAATGAATATTTTAAAGATACAGCTGAAGTTAACACACTTTCTCTATGGTAACATTATTATAATTTAAATTGGGGCAGATAGAATATACATAGACAGGCTAAAACAACTGTCCAATGCACGTAGCAGTGTTTATAATGAATGCTAATTTGCAACATCTGTCCCTAGAAGGGCTTTTGTGAAAGTAAGAGATTAAAAACATTTTTTTTTAAAGATGAGCAAAGTAAAACATGGTACAATATAATATGATACATATAAAACTGGACATGAGTGCAGGTGTGTTGCTGAATTAATCAGATTTAAGTCTGTTAAAAAGTGGTGACGTGTTCAATTCAAGTGTTTAGGTAGAGAGTTTTCAGATTTCTTCTCCTTTCACAGAAAAAGTGGTCTGAGCAAAATACGTTTTTCAGAATAAGACTTTACAGTTTGGATCTGCTGTAGCTCTGTAGTCTCCTGATGTATTTGCACAAAGACAAAGGAGCAAATCCATTTAAACATTTAACACAAGCTTTACATAATGAAGATCAATACAGTTTTCAAAGCTTCAAATATAGTATTTACTCAGAATGTGACAATGATGGCACCTTATTTGCTTTTTGTCTAGAACACAAAAAACCCTGATAATAATAATCATGACCTCTTGTACAAAACCAGAAATGCTTCAAAGCAAATCTCTGACCTCTGGTAGTGTTTCAGATAGATTTAACAGAGCAAATTTGCACATTAGTTACACTTATTTTCTTCCAATCTTTACACCAAGAGCAGTTAAAAGTTTATATGTGGCTTTTTGGTTATGACCCAGGCTGACATTTTGGCATCAAAGAATGACAGTAATCTCTTGACCTTAGATGGTATCCTTTGTGGGATGCATAGCTGTGGGCCCATAATGACACTCTATGGCAGGGGTGTCAAACATATGGTCTGCGGGCCAGAGCTGGCCCAACAAGGGGTCTAATCCGGACCACTGGATAACTTTGCAAAGAATGAAAATTAAAGAAAAGTAATTCCAATTTTTCTGCTGTTTCAGAGTTTTTTTTTCTCTATCCTAACCAGAATACAATCCTCAGAAAAATCAAAGACTAAATATTATGGTCATATTCCAACCATTCATATATTGAACATTGTTGTCAATCAGCTGCTTCTGAGCAAAATAATGTGTAAAAAACTGAGACATAATATTGTTGAAATTGCACTCATTTTTCTTAAGACGTCTCAGGCTGTTCATCTGTTTTGTAAATAAATTATTATAGTAAAGTTATTATATATATATAATATACCTTATTATGCAGTGGTTTTACTGTTCTGGCCCACTTTTGCTCAAATTGGGCTGTTTGTGGCCCTTTGACACCCCTGCTCTATGGATTTAATTACTAACCATGGGACAGATGTGAGAGTATCTTTGAATTTAGAAACATCAAGACTCAGTCACAACAGTGTTTTACTATCACAAAACAGCTGAGGTCAGCCCTCATTCTTTTACAAATCTATTAAAAATATATTTTCTGTTATGATGACAATACAGTTGTTTTAACTGAACTAAGCCTCAATATGATTCTTATATCCTTTATCCATTCATATACAGTAGTTATATTTCTTTTTTGGTGGAAATATGTGGACACTGGGGGAGGAACAGTAAATATTTTATGTCAATCTGGACAGTAGTCGCCATGACTTCTCATTCAGGAGCAAAGTGTTAGTCTCAGTGTTGGTGAAATATGGAATGCAGATTATTATGATTAGTTGTAACAGCCTAAACACCTTAGGCAGGTGGAGCAGGAGCCCCGATGATGAAAAACCTTTCTGTAATCCATGTAAATCTCTTCTAATCTACATATTATGTGGATTAAAGAGCAGCCAGCAGGAGCAGCTGATCAGGCTCCTGGGGAGGCTAAAAGGTCAGCGATGCAGCTCCGTGCTTTAAAACTCAGCCGGTAGTTAGAGTGAGCTCTGAGGATGGAGCAGGCAGCCAGAGTAAAGATGTGAGGCTGAGAGATGAGCTTGTTGTCTGATCTGTTGTCAGAAAGGATGAATGGTGTTCCAGCAGCTGAAAGAGCAGAAGATGGCCGAGTGGATGTGGCTGGTCTATATTAAGGCTGAATGCTAATTAGCCTACTCTACTTGTGATGGCCTATAAAAAGACACCAAGCAAAGCCTCCAGAGGACTGTGAGGGACTGTCACTGATCTGTCCTCCTGCCTCTCCTCTCCTCTCCTCTCCTCTCCTCTCCTCTCTTCTCCTCTCCTCTCCTCTCCTCTCCTCTCCTCTCCTTTCCTCTCCTCTCCTCTCCTCCCCTCTCTCTCTCCTCTTGACAGAATATTTGTTTTACATACTGGAGAGGTAATGACATCATTGAAAATGATAATAAATAGATCAATAATCGCTGCGCAATAGCGAGCACTTTTGAACATTTGAGCTTGCCGTAATCGGTAAAGGAAGTCACATTGTATTCCACATTAAAACAGCTCCAGCTCTATTCTGCTGAGAATTTTTGATTGTAGATCTGTTGAATACAGGATTCATGTTTAATGTAGTATTTTAAAGTATTTTAAATATCATTCAAAAATGTCTTTATATGGAAATATTACATTTCTCTACAGTATTGACTTTTAATGAAATGTAAATTAAATACGATTCATAAAAAATATTATGAACATTGAAGAATCCAAACTATCTAAAATATAAGCAAACAATACCTTATAGAGCACAAGATGACATCATCAAGCAACAGTCCAAACCCCAAAATCACGAAAAGCTGCAAATTCTGCAAATGTAACTTTTTTTTACCTTTGATAAAATGTTCATTCTTGCACAAAAAGACTTAAAGGAATGATTCTCAGCATAATTGCCAATTCATTTTTCTTTCAATCAAGAGTACGGTTTAGACCTGCTCTATGTTTAAAGTGCCTTGAGATGGCTTTTGTTGTGATTTGGCGCTTTATAAATAAAGATTGATTGATTGATCAACTAATCGATTAATCGACTAATCATAGCTGCTCTAAAATCAATATGCATCAGTGAACTACATAAAGATCACACTGATCTGACCATGTCTGTTTGATGTGATGTGATGTGATATTTTGTCATTAAATGGATTTCTGTATTTTCTGTCAGCTTTGTAGTTGGTGTCAAACATCTGGACCCACATGTTTTGTAGAAGTTGTGATGTAACGTTTCTTGTATGACGAACATGTTGCATTCATACAGTAATACATCTAAATATGATTATGCTTAACAATAGCACAGACCTGTCTGACGACATGTGTTAAAAGTTACAGTGTGTTGTTGTTGGTGTCTGATAACCTCACACTGGACTTCCTGGATTCTGGTCCGGATCTCATTGGTACCTGAACACGCCCCAAACACCTCTGCTCCTCATGTTTGAACATAGTGCTGGTTTCACTGAACAAGTTGTGACATTACAGAACACACTGTAGAATGATTACATTTTTTTGGGTTAGGGTTAGAGAGCATGAATGTGTTCAGACAATATTATGACAGTCAGCACATTTCCATTATACTATATTTACTGGAAATTCTGGCTTAAAGATGGTGATAGAGGACAGATCAGGGATTTACCAAAGTCAGTAGGAGTTAATTTTACATCCACAATTACATTTCATGGTAATCTGACTTGTAGATAGTGTGTGTGTCTGTGTCTGTGTGTGTGTGTGTGTGTGTGTGTGTGTGTGTGTGTGTGTGTGTGGGTGAGGATGACACTAGAGGAAACCTTATAGAGTGTATGTCCTCTGAGTAGATTTCGATATCTTTTGCTTAATTGGCTGCACTAGAGGAATGGCCGAGCACTCACAGAGAGCCAATAGGAATGCAGCACATTAATAGTAATGGTGAATAGATGTTTCTATGATATCTTGCTTTTAGCAAAAGCATTAATTAACACGATATCCTTTCATCGTCTATAGTATTACTGCAGCTACAACATTTATTTAAAGGCTGATTCAACATTTTTTATGCAGCTGATATATTGTGTATTTGACTGTATTGATTCCTTTTGAATCATATACTGTAATACTGTGCATACACTGTACTCTACCATATGTTTCTGGACATTCAGGTGCAAGTCTATTTGTATGCAGCCTGTGTTTCATGTGCCTCTCGTTTGTGTGTGTGTGTGTGTGTGTGTGTGTGTCCTGTATATGTGTTATCAGCAAATCTAGATCAGTCCAGACTGATTCACTGGCCCTTCAGGCTCGGTTGCCATAGTAACCTCCCTATGTGCGCATGTGTGTGCGCACGTGTGTGTGTGTATGTGTGACAGAGAGGGAGGTAGGGCTTGATTTCAAATGATATATGATGTGAAGGTAAAGCTCACTTAAAAGCTCTGCAGACATCACAGTCAACAAATATATTGTTGAATATGTAACATTCATACATTTTCTCATATGTTCTCTATGCTCACTGGTGTGTTGTTTATTCTGTGGTCCCTCCCTGTCCTCTAGGTGTTCTGTAGAATGTTTGATTGCCTGCAGGGGGCGCCACAGGTAGAGGTAGGTCCATCAGCATGGAGTGAAGTAGTAACACCTGCGCTCTGCATTAAACGTCTGCACCGATAAATCATCTGAAGTGTGTGGAGAGAGGACAGAATTTGACATGAGTAGTGATAATTAGATCAGTGACTAACATGATTTATGTTTTACAAACCTGATGTGATTCTCATGCATGACAGCCAGAGTTAAGTTTGGTTCATACTGGAAGTGTTTTTAACTTGAAGTGATGTTAAAGAGTGATATGAGAACTTTGAGTTTGACTGATAGTGATTGTGTGCTTTGTTGCTGCATGTATCTGTGAAGGTCTGTCTGTCTGTGTGTGTGTGTGTGTGTGTGTGTGTGTGTGTGTGTGTGTGTGTGTGTGTGTGTTTGTGTGTGTGTGAAGTGCAAAAGGAGTTATAACACCATAAAGTGTCATTTCTTCACTGTGTGCTGCTAAAGACGAAGAGAAGATGTCATTTGATTTTCACTGAGTTTGAAAGTGATGGGGTTTTTTTTAACTTTATTTTTCATCATTATTATTATTTTTTTAGACAGCAAAACAAAACTCATCAGGAGAGCAACATACACACATGGCCAAATTGAATACACAGCTTTGTGCTGTCTCAAAATGAACACATACTGTATAAACACCATACACACAATCAATTACAAAAACCACAAGGGCTAAAATAACTGGGAGGGGGGGGAGGGTCTATGTCTATATCTATATATCTATATATCTATATCTATGTCTATATCTGTCTATATCTATATATCTATGTCTATATATCTATATATCTATATCTACATATCTATGTCTATAGCTATATATCTATATGTCTATGTCTATATCTATATATCCATCCATCCATCCATCTTCTTGCCGCTTATCCGGGGTCGGGTCGCGGGGGCAGCAGCCTAAGCAGGGAAGCCCAGACTTCCCTCTCCCCAGCCACTTCGTCCAGCTCTTCCAGGGGGACCCCGAGGCGTTCCCAGGCCAGCCGAGAGACATAGTCTTTCCAGCGTGTCCTGGGTCTTCCCCGGGGTCTCCTACCGGTGAGACGTGCCCTGAACACCTCACCAGGGAGGCGTCCGGAAGGCATCCTGATTAGATGCCCGAACCACCTCATCTGGCTCCTCTCGACGTGGAGGAGCAGCGGGTCTACTCCGAGCTCCCTCTGGATAACTGAGCTTCTCACCCTATCTCTAAGGGAGAGCCCAGCCACCCTACGGAGGAAGCTCATTTCGGCCGCTTGTACCCGTGATCTTGTTCTTTCGGTCACTACCCAAAGCTCATGACCATAGGTGAGGGTAGGAACGAAGATCGACTGGTAAATCGAGAGCTTCGCCTTTCGGCTCAGCTCTCTCTTCACCACGACGGATCTGTGCAGAGTCCGCATTACTGCAGACGCCGCACCGATCCGCGCCTAGAAATCCAGTCCATAAAAATTATGAACAGGATCGGTGACAAAGGGCAGCCCTGGCGGAGTCCAACCCTCACTGGAAACAAGTCCGACTTATTGCCGGAAATGCGGACCAAGCTCTGACACCGGTCATACAGGGAACGGACGGCCCTTATCAGGGAGTCCGATACCCCATACTCCCGGAGAACCCCCCACAGGATCCCCCGAGGGACACGGTCGAATGCCTTCTCCAAGTCCACAAAACACATGTGGACTGGTTGGGCAAACTCCCATGCACCCTCAAAGATCCTGCAGAGGGTGTAGAGCTGGTCCACTGTTCCACGGCCCGGACGAAAACCACACTGCTCCTCCTGAATCCGAGATTCGACTATCCGACGGACCCTCCTCTCCAGCACCCCCGAATAGACCTTACCAGGGAGGCTGAGGGGTGTGATTCCCCTGTAATTGGAACACACCCTCCGGTCCCCTTTCTTAAAAAGGGGGACCACCACCCCAGTCTGCCAATCCAGAGGCACTGCCCCCGATGTCCACACGATGCTGCAGAGTCGTGTCAACCATGACAGCCCCACAACATCCAGGGCCGTGAGGAACTCGGGCCGGATCTCATCCACCCCCGGGGCCCTGCCACCGAGGAGCTTTTTAACCACCTCGGCAACCTCAGCCCCAGAGATAGGAGAGCCCACACCCCGGCCCTGCTTCCTTACGTGTTGGTGGGATTGAGGAGGTCTTCGAAGTATTCCTTCCACCGTCCCGAGTCGAGGTCAGCAGCGCACCGTCCCCACCGTACACAGTGTTTACGGCGCACTGCTTCCCCCTCCTGAGACGCCGGATGGTGGTCCAGAATCTCTTCGAAGCTGTCCGGAAGTCTTTTTCCATGGCCTCACCGAACTCCTCCCATGTCCGGGTTTTTGCCTCAGCGACCGCCCTAGCTGCGCTCCGCTTGGTCTGCCGGTACCTGTCTGCTGCCTCCGGAGTCCTACAGGCCAAAAAGGACCTATAGGACTCCTTCTTCAGCTTGACGGCATCCCTCACCGCCGGTGCCCACCAGCGGGTTCGGGGATTGCCGCCCCGACAGGCACCGACCACCTTGCGGCCACAGCTCCGGTCAGCCGCCTTAACAATGGAGGCACGGAACATGGCCCACTCGGACTCAATGTCCCCGCCTCCCCCGGTACATGGTTGAAGCTCTCCCGGAGGTGTGAGTTGAAACTCTCTCTGACAGGAGACTCTGCCAGACGTTCCCAGCAGACCCTCACAATGCGTTTGGGCCTGCCAGGTCTGACCGGCATCCTCCCCCACCATCGGAGCCAACTCACCACCAGGTGGTGATCAGTTGACAGCTCCGCCCCTCTCTTCACCCGAGTGTCCAAGACATGCGGCCGCAAGTCCGACGACACGACTACAAATTCAATCATCGAACTGCGGCCTAGGGTGTCCTGGTGCCAAGTGCACATATGGACCCCCTTATGCTTGAACATGGTGTTCGTTATGGACAATCCGTAACGAGCACAGAAGTCCAATAACAGAACACCGCTCGGGTTCAGATCGGGGGGGGGCGTTCCTCCCAATCACACCCTTCCAGGTCTCACTGTCGCTACCAACATGGGCGTTGAAGTCCCCCAGCAGAACAAGGGAATCCCCAGGGGGAGTGTTTTCCAGCACCCCCTCCAAGGAGTCCAAAAAGGCTGGATACTCTGAGCTGCTGTTCGGACCATAGGCACAAACAACAGTCAGGATCCGTCCCCCCACCCGAAGGCGGAGGGAGGCCACCCTCTCGTCTACCGGGGTAAACTCCAACATACAGGCACCAAGCCGGGGGGCAATAAGTATTGCCACCCCTGCCCGGCACCTGACACCAGTGTCAACTCCAGAGTGGACGAGAGTCCAACCCCTCTCGAGGAGACTGGTTCCAGAGCCCTTGCTGTGCGTCGAGGTGAGGCCGACTATATCTAGCCGGAACTTCTCAACCTCACGCACCAGCTCAGGCTCCTTCCCCACCAGAGAGGTGACGTTCCACGTCCCTAGAGCTAGCTTCTGCAGCCGAGGATCGGACCGCCAAGGTCCCCGCCTTCGGCTGCCGCCCAGCTCACTACACACCCGACCCCTTTGGCCCCTCTCACTGGTGGTGGGTCTGTGGGAGAGGGGTCCTGTTTGTGAGGTAAGGATTCAGGCTAGCTCGTTTAGGTTATACAGCAGACAAGATGCAGTGTCGGTCAGGACACAGGAATGATGACAGGATATGACTTCTTTGCCAGCAGGTCAGATGACTGCAGTGATTTATTGCACACACTCAGTGTTGTCACAGTTTCTGAAATAATAATAATAAATCACATTGTCACCATAATCTCCATAATAATAAAGTTGTTTACACAAACAGAAAAAATATATGTGTCTTTCCTTTACATGTGCAAAATAATAATGGCATGAATAAACCAACAGAAATGCATATTAACCACTCTAATATGTTAGCTGGGCCATAGCTCAGCTAACATATTAGTGGTCCGGGCAAGGGACACGAAAGACCAACTATGTTGCTCGTCATTGGGGTCTTCTGAGCTACCTTTTGTCTGGAACACGCAAACCCCTCCACCACGGTAAGGTAGTAGCTCAGGGAGGGGTATATCTATATATCTATGTCTATATCTATATTTATATCTCTTTATTGCTATATCTCTACATATCTATGTCTATATCTATATATCTATATCTATGTCTATATCTATATATCTATATCTATGTCTATATCTATATTTATATCCCTTTATCGCTATATCTCTATATCTATATCTGTCTATATTACATACATGCATTGTGTATCACATGTACATTTTGGCCTGATGATGTCAGTAGAGGAAGCTTCAGGAGATGACAGGAACATTAGAATTCATCCTTTGGTGATCATGAATATTTACAGTAAAACCAACCAGCATCACAGCCACTTCTGTCACATCCTAGTGCTGCAAAATGCATGACATATTATAAATATAAAGATACCTACAAATACTTAACAGTGCAATTGCAAATATTAGTGGAAGTGGTAGATAGTGATAGTGACGTATTTGAGTTGAAATTGTAGTTCTCTACTGCTCCTTCTCTTAAATCACAGTGGCTATTGGAGAGAGAGAGCGAGAGAGATGCTCAGCAGACAGACAGGATGGTGACGTGGTGTGAGACAGAAAGGTGAATAGGTCCACGCCTGACACATCCCATAGGCTGTGTGTGATGTTCCGTACAGTGGCTGTCATTTTACTTCACTGTCAAAGAGCTGATTGTCTGACAGTGTAGAACAAAGTGTCGCCTCTGGCATGACTGATAGGGCGCTGTGTCACTCTGAGAATGTGGAGCATGTTTCTGAAGCTTTGGACTCTGGAGTTTATTATCATCACTGCTACAGCTGGGGATTGTATCCATATGATACTCTGTGTGTTACTTTTGTGACATGAAAGTTTTTAACTCTCTGGGTCGTGGACACATTTCACATCTGTGTAAAGTAAGAATAAATATGTGTTCTGAGTTTGACATACCACAGAAGAGTGTGTTGTTAACCACCCTGCCAAATTTGAATTATTAATTAATTTATGAAATATATGAAATTAGGCTTCAAAGTTGGCGGCTAGCTCGGCGGCTAACTCAGCTAACTGGCTAACTGTAGACTGTAGTAGTAGTAGTGTGCGCTTAATGTATTTATATCTCTACAGCAGCAGGTTCAGGTGATTTTCAGACCCACCCACTAAATCCTGAACACAGAAATCTTGAAACACAGTTTGTGAAGCCTAGCTCCACAATTAAAATCTAAATGGTTGAAATGCTTTTTATACCTTTTTTAGAAATACATTTATGACCTATTTAATGTGTTTAGAAGAAAATGTCTGAATTCACTTTACACGGTCTTTAATCAATAGGGTTAAATATTGAGTAGAAGTTCTGCAGCTTAACGCCTGAAGCGTCACTGTAAAGCCAGCGTGCATTGAGCGTGTCTCTCTACAATAGGTGTCCAGCATGTTCAGTCTTCTTTATGTAGCAGTGACAGGGTGGCATTCATAGCACAGTTTTATGATAATGGCCCAGACAGCTCGGAATGCCTGTTACTGTGCAGTGAATAGGACACATTCACTCTGTGCGCTCACATATTGAAAGAGATTACAGCTGATAAAAAAAAAGACTGTTGACCTCCAGGATGGAGGAATGAGAGATACCACTGCACTGTGAAGTAAAAAAAGAGCTCCCTTATGATTTCACTCACATGTTCTGTTCTCAATTCAGCTTTGATTTGTTTTTGTTTCTGTTAGTTCTGCCGTGCGTCTTCTTGCTTACTGTGTGTCTGTGAGGAAATGTTGTAGAAAGCTTCTGAGTGGATGGCAGATATGTGACTGTGAGAGAAAGAGATGTGATCTTTCTGTCCTCTGGGCCATTTCATCAACTATTCACATCATTTGTGCCTGACCTTTGACATCATACTCACAGAGGGAGTATTTGTCCAAAAACCCCCTCCACTCCCTCTGTGTTCCTGCATGCAGTATATATCTGTGTGTGTGCGTGTGTGAGAATGGACCGTTAGGAGGAAGTCTGTCTGAATACATCCTCTCATCTTTCCTAATAAGCTAGAATGGAGAAATTATGAATTCACAGGGGTGCAGTTAGAATTTTGTCAAATTAGGGCCAGTCAGCAGTGTCCTGGGGCTGTTTCTGGTCAGGTGAGTGATGCAAAAAAAGCAAGCGAAGAGTAACATCTTGATTCCACCAAGCACCAGGCAGCTATTCTCATTTTAGTATTAATATCAACTGCAGTCACCATTACTTGCTCATTTGCAATAACAATATGCAAATATTGCACATGCAGGTTGAACATTGGACTATGATCAACTTCCAGACTAGTTGTGATGTCATAAATCCTGCTCGCATAGGCCAGTCCCAGAAACTCACATACTCAATGAACTTCAGCAGATAAATGTGAAAACAAGCTTCTAATGTCAAACTCTGCACATGCATCATTCTTCACAGAAACTAAAACATTGAACTGAAGTAGAAAAAAAAGAAAAACTCATATTTGAGAGCAGGTGGAATACGAAGAAACTATTTTTCTTATGTTGTAAAGAGTGATCTAAGAGAGAAAGAAAAAAAACGTGTTAGTGTTGGGTTAAAATCTCTCTTCCCAAATGTTTCCAGTAATGTTCAAACCAGATCATTTGAATGTTTCATCTGGTCAGCTGTCAGATGTCATATCCTCTTCCTCATGTTCATGTGTCAGTGTTGTGGTTGTCCACAGGAAGCTGTCATAAATTGACTTTTTATATAGTTTGTAGACACGTTTTGGCCATTTTTAACTATATCTTTTAACTGGATGAAGGATTTTAGTTATGGGATGTTAGCAGCAGCTCCTCCAGACATCCAGTGTCTAATAAACATCATTTCACAACATTTTTTAAACGTGAAAATGCTTTATTCAGTGTTTTTACCACCTGTTTTAATCACTGGGTCTGTTTATTGAGGAGAGAATTCAGCTCCAGTTAAATAATGAACAGTGAAGGAATCCTAACCAGTAGAGGCTGGCTGCAGGCTGTTAACAATAAAGACACTACTACACAATGTCATCAAACTCTGTCTTTTGTTATTAGTTTGAGTGAGAGACCCTTAGTGGCAGAGAATTACATATTGTGCATTTAAGACATACATACAGTACCTGTCAAAAGTCTGGAAAGAAAACAGCATAAATGATTGTAATAGTTTATATCCAGTAATGAGACGAGGTGGAGCTTCCTACAGCTGCTTGTATCATAAAGTAAATGAAAGACAGTAAAACATAATCACATATAATGTCATTACAGCAGGATACGACATGATTATGCTGAGCGTTTCAGAATGAGCTGCTGCTTCAGTGATGATGGACAGTAGATGTGTTATAGTCATTGAGATGTACAACCACACAATGACATATTTTCTGTTTTATATTAATGTGTATGTCTTGAATTCATTTTGTAGAGATAAGATATTCCTTTATTAGTCGCACAGTGGCATTTACATTATTATAGCTGTAAGTGGATAGCAAAAATTTAAAAAAGCATCAATAAAAAGAATAAATAATAAATACACAAGCAATAAAAAACAATAGAGAGTAAAAAATATATATTGTCTCTGTTGATCAGTGTAAAAAAATCCCATTTACACACACTGATAGGATCAACTAGACTCACTGCATACAATGATAACATTTGGTGTCTGTTTCTAGTCCTACAATGATGTAAATATGTAAAGTACACATAGATCTAAAAGAAGCAGATCTGTTTTCACCTGCATCTTATTTCCATCCATGTCCAAAACTGTTTCATATTCTTGCATGAAGACAGGAAGACTCACAAACCCCTAGCAACAGCTTCCTTTACTGTAAAACCTCCAGTCACACACACACACACACACACACACACACTTCCAGTCAGTATAGTCTCCTGAGTGCTTTACCTGGATTCCCAAAAACTCCCAAAATCATGCACACAATCACAGGAAATTAATTTTGTATCTGGACACACACCAATCCTATTATGCTTCAGTGTGTGTGTGTGTGTGTGTGTGTGTGTGTGTGTGTGTGTGTGTGTGTGTGTGGGTGTGTGGTGCCATTCTGTCAATACAATGATCCCTTTGTCCCGTCACTGCTGCTTGTGGCTTGTGGTGAATGAAAAAATAACTGCGCTAATGCTCGCTCTAATGCACCAAATGTCACAGTCATTAGAGTGTGTGTGAAGCAAGTGATCAGCTGTGCGTGCACGTGTTGAATTGAAATTAGAAAAACTGTGCACTGCTGTCAGGTACAAACCTTTTTTTTTAAAGTATATATTTTTTGCCTTTATTGTACAGGTTAGTAGAGATAGACAGGGAACAGGAGGCAGAGAGGGGGGCAATGACACAGCAGAGGACTGCTCTGTGCGGGATTTGAGCCAGGGTCGCCTGTAGCGAGTACTGTAGCCTCAACACATGTGGCGGGCACTCCTCCCACTGAGCTAAACTCCACCACAGGTGCAAACCTTGTATGTTCAGAGCAGCCTTGTTTCATTTCCTTGTTTGAGTAAATGTATGAGAGGCATCAGCCTGAGGGTTGGACACGATTATTAGTGAATGGAGATATTAACCTTTGTGTCGTCCTCCTTGGTTTTGACTGTTCCTTTCCTTTCTTCTTCCTCCCTTCCATTCTTCCTTCCTCCCTCCCTTCCATCTTTCCTTCCTTCCTTCCCTCCTTCCTTTCCTTTCTTCCTTCCTCCCTCTTTCCTTCCTTCCCTCCTTCCTTCCCTCCTTTCCTTCCTTCTTCCTCCATCCTTTCCTTTCTTCTTCCTCCCTTCCATCTTTCCTTCCTCCCTCCCTTCCATCCTTTCTCCCTCCCTCCCTCCTTCCCTCTTTCATCCTTCTTCCTCCATCCTTTCCTTTCTTCTTCCTCCCTTCCTTCCTTCCTTCCTTCCTTCCTTCCTTCCTTTCCTTCCTTCTTTTCTTTCCTCCCTTCCTTCCTCCCTCCTTTCCCTCCTTCCTTCCTTCCTTCCTTCCTTCCTTCCTTCCTTCCTTCCCTCCTTTCCTTCCTTCTTCCTTCCTCCCTTCCTTTCTTCCTCCCTCCTTTCCTTCCTTCTTCCTCCCTTCCATCCTTCCTTCCTTGACTGGAGGACAACAGGAGGGTTAAAAGTTCTTATCAGAAAACATTACAATCACCCACATGTGAGATTCTGGGTTTCCACCACACAACTGCCCAAGGCTGAGAGAGATCACTCGCTGTTATAATAAGCAGCCTAGATCATGAACACACACACACACACACACACACACACACACACACACACACACTCCAAGCTCATCCATTAGTGTGTGTCAAGCCGCTGGAGCAGAGCACAGAGCTGACAGGGGTTAATGAAGTTATTAACCATGTGAATGCAGAGAGATGCTGATCCACACACACACACACACACACTCATTTATCTCATCCTAAGATTTTAATTAGTGCTGAAATAAAGAGGAATTGATTCATTTTACTGAGACAGGTCATCTAAAGCCACAAAGTTCAATGTTCAACTATTTCTAACTTTAGTGGCCCACAGTGGCAGAGAAGACCGGGAGCGAGAATGATGTGTCATCATGAAAAATAAATAATCAGAATAATGAATAATTAATGATATATGGTAATAATAATAAATAACACTACAATCATGAAAAAAACTGTATACACATAGAAGTTTAACACATGATTATTTTATTATTATTTTGGAGGATAATTATTATTATAATTATTAAATAATAATAATAATAATAATAATAATATAAAGGATTAATCAATTATTAGAGTAACTACTCATTCAAAATGATGATATATTTTATTATTATGACGGTTTGTAATAGCTGAAATCATCATCTTCAACTTTTTAACATCAAAATAAAAGCACAAATCTTAATTGACCATACTCCTGCTACCTCCACCTCACATACATAGTTGATTATATATTATTGATCATCATCAGTGTATCCTCCCAGAATTCTAGTGGTGGTGTATATTTGGGAAATATGAATAACAGAACGTCCTCAACCTGAACTGAGAGTGAAGACAAACTGAGCCTTTATGAAGCCGTGACCATTACCATATTCAGATTCACACTGACCTACATCTCCCAATCCTCAATGACTGCATTCTGTCAGTGTGTGAGAGTGTGAGTGTGTGTGTGTGTGTGTGGCAGGATCTTGCCATTTGTAGGTCAGCGTGACAGAGGCTGTTGTTGTTGGAGTGTGATGGTCAGAGAGGACAGCGCTCAGGTCACTGAGGGTGAAGTGTGTGTGTAGGTGTGTGGAATGCTGTGTTGGAGAGCGGGCACCAGTGCAGGTCAACACACACACACACACACACACACACACACACTGTATCTACGGTCCTCCAAAATATCACAGGGTGCATGCCCATATTAGGACATCCTACATTTGATATGAATCAAACCAGGTTCATAAATCTCTCACAAACCTGTTTCTCCTTCAAGGAAACTACTGATGAACTGATTTTAAATGATGAGTAATAGCTGTGTGATAACTGTAAACTTAAAGTCTGTGTAAAGTAAGAATAAATATGTGCTCTGAGTTTGACATACCACAGAAAAGTGTGTTGTTAACCACCCTGCCAAATTTGAATGATTAAAAAAAACGTTAAATATATGAAATTAGGCTTCAAAGTTGTGTGAAAATCTGACTCTTTCTCTGCTCCCAAACGCTGTGGGAGTGCCCGCCGAGTTCGCTGAAACCCCGCCCCCTACCAAGTGTCACCTGTCAATCAGAGTCACCACCTCTACCAGAAACATGGATGCTATGTCTGAGACAGAGCTGGTGACTCGGACTTGCGACTCGTACTCGAGTCGCACTTAAGTCGCAGTACACATTGACTTCAGACTCGACTCGGACTCGACTTCAAAAGACTTCAGACTTGACTCGGACTCGAGGCTGGAGACTCGCAAATTACCATTATTTTCATGTTATCATTTATATTCTCATTTATTATCTGTCATTCGTCTTCTCTGTTTGCATTTGGGAAGTGATCTCTGGCTGTGACTGAGGATGACAGTAAACACCAACATCACGCACGCGCCGTGTGTACGCGCGCATTTCGAGCAGAGCCCGTCTACTACTGTATACTGTATTAGAAACTCTCTGATTTCAAGACAATGGCGAGTGAAAGAAGCCCAACAGGAGTCCCTTGGATCGTTACATTTGGCTACAATGCCTTCACGCAGTCAGCCAACAAACGGACAGCATGTGTGCAAAGTGTGCAACAAGAAGATTCAAGATTTTGGTTCAACCACTTCAAACTTCATCCGGCATCTGAAAACGCACCCAGACCGGTCAGTCACTTGCTAATGTGAAAGACGTTAAAATTAGCAATTAGCTCTCAAACGAATATTAATGTTACATTCTTGCTGCTAGCCATATGATGTGACAGGCTGAGTTAACATTTCATAACGGTGTGCCAGAAGATTATTCTGTGACATTGTCTTAAGTTAAGTTACTGTACAGTCACCCAGTGGCGTTTTATGTGTAAAAAATTAGTAGAACACCTACACATTTAATGCTTTATAAGAGTCATACCCAAGCAGCCTATTCTAGATATCAAGAAGGATATTTGTCACATATCGAGAGAGGGAGAGAGAAAGAGAGAAAGAGAGAGAGAGAGAGAGAGAGAGAGAGAGAGAGAGAGAGAGAGAGAGAGAGAGAGAGAGAGAGAGTCATACTGTAATAACCATAACGGTTATTTCTTTTATTGTATTTTACAGCATTGTTAAAAAAAAACTCTTGTTAAAGAAAAATACAGTTATGAAATTGAAACAATCCTTTGTATTTTTTCCACATCACATTGCTGTAGATTCTAGTGAAACAATCATCAATACTGTCTTATATAGAGGATTTTATAGCTTATAGAATTTGAATTTTATTTAGTGTTTGCGAGAGACTTGAAACTTGACTTGGACTCTTAACCAGAGACTTGAGACTTGACTTGGACTTGACCCTCAAAGACTTGAGACTTGACTCAGACTCTCACTCAAAGACTTGAGACTTGACTTGGACTTGCAAAAAATGACTTGTGAACACCTCTGGTCTGAGAGCTTTCAGCTGCTAACTCAGCTGCTAGCTCAGCGGCTAACTCGGCAGCTAGCTCAGCTGGTTGCTCGGTGGCTAACTCAGTTAACTGGCTAGTAGTAGTGTGCTGAATGTATTTATACCTCTACAGCAGCAGGGGCGGGTTTATTTTCAGACCCGCCCACTAAATCCTGAACACAGAAATCTTGAAACACAGTTTGTGAAGCCTAGCTCCACAATTCAAATCTAAATGGTTGAAATGCTTTTTACACCTTTTTTAGAAATACATTTATGACCTATTTAATGTGTTTAGAAGAAAATGTCTGAATTCACTTTACAAGGTCTTTAAACTGAACAGAGATACAAGAAGTGCTGACGTTGCTGAGAAGTTGTGATAAGCTCAGAAAAAACAGACAAAATTATATTTCCGTTGCGCTTCATTGGGGCAGAAATACAACTTTAGTTTGGTCTGATTATGATTCAACCACAACTAAGTCAGTTCCAGTCTGAGCTCGTCACTGCTGACAGACTGAAGACTAAATGTTAATGGAATCTGACAGAAGCTGGATCTTTTAAAGGTAGATGCCAAAAAAGATACTTGAGGGTTTAAGAATATTTGGTGATGATATATTGGCTTTTTTTTTAAAAACAGAAACACACAATAAAAATATTAGATTATTGCAACTAATGAAGACAAAGTTTAGTTTAGCACCATGTCATATAATAGGTCAAAATTCACTCAGCTTCAGATCTTTCTGCAGAGTTCAGTCTGTATTGATTAAGTCTCTCTGCTCACTTCTTCTTTTAACCCTCACAGTATGTTCTGGGTCAATTTTCGAAGAATCTCCTCATAAAAAAGTGTTTATACCGAATATGAACCACTAATGTGTTTAGAAAGCATCAATAGTCGATCTGACTGATCAATAAATGTGATTAAACCTTGATGAATGTTTCAGAGAGCAGAGAGAGTGTATTTTTTAGCTCATTTATGGAGAAAAAACAGCTCCTATCACACAATATGCATATACATCATGTCCTATTTTACCTAAGACATGAAAATATAACATAGCAATAATGATGGAAATGTATTTAATGTAAAGTGAAAATGAGCAGAACTTTATAGAAGTGTGGGGTTTATTGTATAACCATTAGAGCCATCAGTCTTCACTGCTAACAGTTTGGAAGGTTTAAAATATTAATCTTAGAGTCTAATCTGAGTGATAAAAAGCAGGATTTGGGTTGTCTAGTGTTTTTTATGTGTTGTACATTTCATAAACTGTGGGTCTGTTCACATCATCTTTATCAGAGTGTTCCCTAAAATTGCTGATACATTACAAGAGCAGGAAGTAGGTCAGGTCTTTAGTTCATCTTTCCTCAAATGAGACAGAGCTGAGTTTATATTAGACTGTGTGTATGGCTTTCCAGGTCAGCTGATGAGTCTCATTTTTAAAAATCAATGGTCCTCCTACAAGAAGCCATATACAAACACATTCCCTCAGATTTACATTCATATCTACCATTTGTTCTTATTCTCAGATTCATCAATATTTTCTAAAATATCTTGTTTCACAGTTTAATCATTTGTTGTCCAACACAAGGAAACAAAAGTTTTACATTTGAGGAACATAAAAAAACACATGAATATCATATAATCAAAATTAGATTATGTATCAGAATTAATATAATATATTATAATATACCATTATATTACACATATAATTATAATTACTTTGATATGTATAATTTGATTATTAAATTTGTGGGCTAAACAAATGCTATTGGTTGATTTGGTTGATTGATCCCAGTCAGGACTATAAGAAGACGTCAAGTTCTTCTTCTAATTACTGCATTTTTCTTTTCATCATTTCCTGCATGTGTCAGAGTATTTACACACATTTCCAGCTCATTTTACACAGTGAGACACCTTAACTATTGGAAAACTTCAAATTCTCTTCTTCTTCATCCTCTTTTCAGTTGGCTAACACCAAAAAATCTCAGTTAATATCTGGTGAGAAGTGAATGAGACAGAAAGCCTGGCTGATAGAATCATCAGTTTAATGGTTGAGACTGACACATTCAGCATAACTACAGGTTAATGACAACAGCTGTATGAAGCTGACTGTAACAACATTTACAATCAGAGATTACAGAGAAAGTTACTGAATAGACAAGAAGTATTGGTCTGGTTCTAGTCAACATGAAGATGTGGAAATATTTAACACAAACACATTATGATCTATGTGTTGCTTTATTCAGCCTTTAGATTTATAGTGTATGCAGACTAAGATCATCCAGCTGGGAAGCAAATCAAATATTATTTGTTTATACAAAACCTGCATCACATCATTTCTGTTACTTATTGTCTGAACGTATTGATTAGGCTCCACACATTTCAACAGAACCTCTATATTTTATAAGTCAGAATCTTCAGGTTCAGAAGTTTGATGTGAGAATTTCTGTCATCATCTCTTCATTTCATGACTCTATGATTTTAGTGTTTCTTAAATGTCATTGGAGGTTTCTTAGCAATCTGTAATCTGGAAGTAATTATAGACAAAATAAAACCAATTTGGTTGGAGTTTGGAGTTTAAAAACAGTTACTTATTTCCATACACAGTATTTTCCTTGGAAGAGCTGCTCATCTAAACACAGATATATAGTCATCACTCATTTCAGCTCCAGATTCATTGAATTGTATGCCTGTCTGTAGACACATTTCACATTTGTGTATATTCTGTGCACTAAAAGACTCTCCAGGTTACATTAGCTATTATTATAATTAAACAATGTCATATTTACCCTTTAATAAGGAATCTTCCTGTGAATTCATACTCTTACGACACATCTTTCTAGGGAATAGTGAGGAACACAGTATTACCACACTTTTGTTATTGTCTTCTGTACATTTCATTGTGATGACTGAAAATGGGTGGAGTCCCCCTTTAAAGGCAGCGTGACAGAAGAACACCTCACTGTTAATGTCTGAGGAGGAAGACAACCAGATGAGGTAATGTTGTGCTAATGTGCAGTAAACTGTGTGAGTGTCTCAGCAGTATTCCAAAGCACCGACTCTGTCTCACAGCCAGGGGGGGAAAGAGAGAGAGAGAGAGTTAGTTGAGGGGGGAGAGAAGTGGAGGAAAGTGGGAGGGCAAAGCTTATTTGCATGAGAAGAGCTCCTCAGGCCAATGACCAGACTGGATAGAGGGAATATCAGAATCTAACAGGAAGTGACGTGTCGGGTTACACACTCCTCCCTCTTTTCCTCATGCAGGAGAGAGGGGGGGAGAGAGAGAGAGAGAGAGAGAGAGAGAGAGAGAGAGAGAGAGAAGGGACGAGCGGGGTAGAAGTAAATGGGCCAAGCAGCGGCATTCTCATTCTTGCTGTGTGAGATCACGGAGCAGCAGAATGTGTCGGGATCTGCTCGACTACTGAAAACAAGACTGAACAAGACAGAAGGAGGAAAAAAACGGGAGAGAAGCGAGGGAGGAAGAGAAGAGGACAGAGGAAAGGAAGGAAGGGAAGGAAAGGAAAGGAGGACGGAGGAGGAGACTTGGAGGAGTTTGTTGGGATCTTTTTTGGGATCTACTTCTCCGGACAGGATCTAGTTGGCAAGTTGTGCAGCAGGGGCTGAGCTAGCAGCCCTGCCCCGGAGTTAACACAGCCACCTCACTGCAGCAGGGACAAAATGAACTATCTGGTGAGTGAGTGTGTATGTGTGTCTGTGCATGCAAAAATCACTGCCTTCATAGCACTCTCTCAATTCTCTCTTCTAGAGTTTGTCTACTTCCTAGTCCCTGCAGTTCAGTGTGTGTGTGTGCGTGTGTGTGTGAGTATTTTAGCAGGACCTGCTATACCCCAGCTGTGAACAGACAGTAGTGTGTGTGTGTGTGTGTGTGTGTGTGTGTGTGTGTGTGTGTGTGTGTGAGTATTTTAGCAGGACCTGCTATACCCCAGCTGTGAACAGACAGTAGTGTGTGTGTGGGGGGGGGGGGGGGACTCGAGTTAACATTTTCTCTGTGGATTCCTACCTTTTGTTGGCTCTCAGCGGGGAGTGTGTGTGTGTGTGTGTGTGTGTGTGTGTGTTTTGGGGGTAAAGGGTTTTAAGTCAGTGCACTCAGGTCAAGGAGACTTCACTGTCCTGTAATGGAATGTGAAGCGACAAAAAACATTAAAGCCCATTTACTGATTTTTCCCTTTCAAAGTAAAATGCTGACGATCTATTGTCGTCTTGGTTTATTTGTGAAACCTTAACAAGTGAAAGACTCTTTCTTTTTTTTTTTAAGCCACTGAGTGTAACATAAACTGAAAAAATAAAGTATTCACTGTGACAAAGAAGTCAAACTTTTAAAACAAGTTCCAAAAAAGTGACATTTCTAGGTTGTGTATCTGAGAACTTTCATAAGATTAAAGTCAAAGTTTGTCACTTGATACTTGTTATCCCCTTTGGAGCAGCTTTCCTGATTGAATCCCACATACACACAATGTCTTTCTTTTTCAACTGTCTCCCCTTGAACGCATCACTGCACGGCTAACAGCAGAAGGCCGTCGTCGTCCTCTCCAGATTTAGCCGTTTTGGGTTTTTTCCCCCCCTCTCTCCTCTCTGCTTGTTGCTCTTCGGCACTCAGACGTAAACCTCAGCGGACTTTAGAGAGGGAGAATTATGAAGGTTCACGGCTCAGCGAAGAAAGAAAGGAGAGAGGGAGAGGGAGAGAGAGAGAGAGCTGTGGTCTTTCTTTCTGCTGACTCAGAGGAAAGTGGAGAGAAATGAAGGTTTTATGAGCGGAGGACGGAGAGGGAGGCGATCGGTCGGGTGGAAGAGAGGAAAAGGCTTCAGTGGAGCAGGAGCAGAAAGAAGGCAGAGGAGAAGATGATATGTGCCAGTATTAAATATGACATCGATTTAGTCAAAACAGAGAGAGATGGAGGAGAGCGGAGGAGGAGAATAACGGTTGGATGAGGAGGAAGAGAGGAGGTAGAGATAGAGAGAAGAGAAAGAGAAAGAGAAACTGGCAGTAACAGTTCCTTGCTATTGTTTTTTTTAAAGACCTCTGCATCTGTGTGTGTGTGTGTGTGTGTGTGTGTGTGTGTGTGTGTGTGTGTGTGTGTGTGTGTGTTTGTGTTTGGGTTAACTGCACAGTCAGGAATGTGGCAGACAGTGAAATACTGTGGAAGAGATGGATGTGTGTGTGTGTGTGTGTGTGTGTGTGTGTGTGTGTGTGTAACAAGTAATTACATGTCAGTAATTAGTGTGTAATTAATACAGAATAGCATTCCACTGTTGAGTTCAGAGGCAGCACTTCTTCTCTGTGTTCAAGTATGACGTCATCTTTCACTCTTTAATGTGGAACTTAAAAAGGCTCAGTGTGTGTGTGTGTGAATCTCAGGTTCACTCATTCATCCACAGAATCAGGTTTCTCTCACTCTAACTTGATCCCGGCTAATTAAAACACATTGCTAATCCGGCCTGTTGACCTATCAGAGGGATTAAATGTTAAGAGAGGAGCTATCAGATGTGAAGCGTTGACAGCTGGATTAGACTGATACACTGTATGTGTGTTCTGTATGTGAGAGTCACACCGTCGCACAAAAACAGCAGTATGCCAAACAGGAGGAAAACAGTGTGATTATTGGGGACTATTTTAAGCAGCAGATTAATCTACATTTGGTGTTCTAGTGAGTATTTATGCCAGTAGGACTGTCAGATAGTGCAACAGTGTGGCTCATTCATAAACAATAATTGAGCTCTAGATATATTAAATAATGTAATATTTGTAGAATCAGTTCATTGTAGTTTATTGATAGTACATAAGAATATAGAATTTAAGTAGATTATCACATTATTCAAACCAGTTTTCCCAAGTGAAATGAAGTTTTGATTTAAATCTGATCACATAATAATGAAATAGGAATATAATATGATAAACAGCTGACCAGATTTGGTACTTTAAAGGTTTTTGGTCATTGGAGCTATGAACCAAAAAAGTGTTGGGATTTGCAGATCTTCAAAGCTGTTCTTCAAATCATTTTCCAATAAAAAAGATACATATTCATTCAGTCATTTATGATTACTAAATCATTGTTTTGTAATGAGTTGTGGATGTTTCAAGAATAATATCTGCAAAACTTGATTACATTTTACAGGATGAAATAATTAAAACTGTGTGTTTGTAGACAATTAAAGAGGAAAGTGAAAAAGACAAATATTTAGGATTATCTATAATCCCAAAGTATGTATTGATCAGTGGGAAACCCTTTTATCTATCACCTTGTTGTATTGCATATAGGAATCTGCCATGCTGCTGTAATAGAAGTATAAAGATGTGAATGATGTCAGTGTTGGGAGTCAGAGTTCGTGGTGGTCCTCACTGTATCACTACACACGTCTTCTTCTTCTTCTTCTTGTCCATGTATTTCTCCTGACTCACTGAGTGAGTCATGTACAGCAGGCTTACAGCAGGAATTCCCCTCTGTCACACACACACACACACACACACACACACACACACAAGGAGTCGCCCACGTCTCTAGCCCCCCCAGGTGTTCTGGCTCCGTTCATCAGCCGCCCCCCCCCACCCCCACCCCACCCATCCCTCCCCTCCCTCCCCTCATCGTCCACACCAACCACACACATGCACACAGACAGGCACACAAGCACAAGCCTTGCCAGTCATTAACTAGTCACACAATAAAGTTAGGTGCTATGTTTGCTTCTTTTCACTCAGATCCTCACTTCACCTGACAGTGTGTGTCAGTGAGCTTCAGTCAGGCCGGTGTGTGACTCACACATGCCAGTAAACTTGACTCAGTAGACATGTGGACCTTTGACCCGCATACCATGTGGCTCCGGGTCTCTGCACACACCACCTGAAAAAGGCTTCAAATGGAGATGGACAGTTGTGGGTGGTCAGTGCTCAGCTCAGCATGTCACATCATGTTAGATAAATACCTGAGTTACAGAGGACAGACAGCAGAGGTCTGATCATGTGATCTGTATGGTAGAGTCACTGCTGCTCTCAGGTTATACATGCATGTTTTATTGTGAAAATCTGATCAATAATAAGATTTGTCATACATCATATTGACTAAACTACATCTTCAGATTTATCCCTCTCTTTGTTGACCAGACAGGATGAGGCCCTACTTTTCTACCCCCTCCACACACACACACCCACTGACAGAGCTCACATATGGAGGAAACACACGAGAGAGAGAGAGAGAGAGAGAGAGAGAGAGAGAGAGAGAGAGAGAGAGAGAGAGAGAGAGAGGAGAGAGAGAGAGAGAGAGGAGAGAGAGAGAGAGAGAGAGAGAGAGAGAGAGAGAGAGAGAGAGAGAGAGAGAGAGAGAGAGAGAGAGAGAGAGAGACTCCAAAAAAGCGATTATTATAGCATAGTCACATCAAGTGTTGTTGAGTGTGCTGCCAGCTGCTGGAGAGTGGAAGTGGACCAGAGCTGACAGACGAGTCGTTGTCCTGCTCTGGACTGACTCATAGCCCCTCTGGTCATGGACGGCCCATTAC
>NC_070582.1:33535438-33576521 GCF_027409825.1 Scomber japonicus | reverse complement strand
AAAAGTAGCTGAACTCCAGTCAGCAGAGGAGCCAGTACTTTATATTACATGTCCACTCACATCTAAACACAGCTACTGCAGAGCTACACACAAGGACTTCATGCCTTTCACTTATTCTTCTTTATTTGAAATGCTCATAATCTTCATTGATCTCAACTCCTATTAACAGTGTTCATTAATCACTATAATCACTGTCAGTGTGACTGCTGGAGAGACATTTATCTGAGACTTTCTAAGAAAAAAATCAAATCTCAATCATTAAAGTCAAAAATTCACAAATGAATCTGAGAGTTCAAATAAGCAATTATTCATTGAAGAGAAAATGAATCCATTCAAAGCCACTGATGTGTCATTATGAATTCATGCTGTGCAGCCACATTATACCCAACTTTAATGAGCACGACTGGAACAACCTTTAAACCACTCAAGTGAAAAAAGGTGGAAACTGTTTGTTCATATGCAGCAATTTTAGTATATTGGATATTTCAAATATGCAGCGTTGGCTCTCAGAAGCTGTTATGAGCATATTTTCCACTTTATTGACATTTTAGATGAAATAATATGAACAAATGGAGAGACTAATCAATCAGCGAAACATATGAGTTGGAGCATTAGAGTACTCTGCTTTACAAACTGCAGGAAATAATTTCAATGTTATTATTTGGTTTTCAGTCTTCAGTAATAAATGAATTCCTCTAGTTGTAGTTTATGATATGCACTGTGTAGTGCTGTTAATTACACATTAGGTCAGATATATGTGTATGTTTTAGCACTGACCTTACACACACACACACACACACACACACACTGCAGAGGGATCTCCTGCACACTCAGCTTGTGTCTTAATGACTGTTTGCTGTCATGTGTGTGGAGACAGAAAGTCTTAAGTGTTCTTTGTGTGTGTATGTGTGTGCGTGCATGTGTGTGCGTGTGTGTGTGATGAAACCAGATATCTCTGCCTCTTATTCTCAGGGTTTCATTGGTTGGTTGTTTGAAGCTCTGAACGGTGTAAATGTACAAACTGCTTGAATAGATTCATAAAGATGTAGAACAAGTCAGGATTATGAAGGTTGACATTCTGATTAAAGCTTTTTGTAAGGCAGTCAGTGACTAGGTTTCGGTTTTGAGCTCTACTCTGAGTTACATCACAGTATCAGACTACAGAAGAGCCTGAGAGGTGCAACAACTCTTTATTAATATATTATGCTGAATATATATATATATATATATATATATATATATATATATATATATATATATATATATATATATATATATATATATATATATATATATATATATATATTCTCCCACAGCGTTTGGTAGCAGAGAAAGAGGCTGATTTTTACACAACTTTGAAGCCTAATTTCATATATTTTTAATCATTCAAATTAGGCAGGGTGGTTAACAACACCCTTTTCTGTGGTATGTCAAACTCAGAACACATATTTATTCTTACTTTACACAGACTTTAAGCTGTTTCTGTAACTAGCTAGTGTATAGTTAATATACAGTTGGTGTTTAGGCTGTTTCAGTCAAATAAACCTGTTCCAGCTGTGTGTGACAGAAAAAAATAGTTTCACTTTCCATCTGAACACATTGTATTCTGGTCAACACTTTGTGGTCAGTGGTTCCCAACAAAGAAGTCATCACATGATTCATGTTTTTAAAATAATGTTTCTTGAGATGTTATTGTTTACAAAATCTAAAGAGATAATCAGTGTTTAGTGAACCTGCTCACATCTTATACACATTTCATAACAGGAAGTTGTGACTAGATGATGCTTGTCTCTGAAAAGCTACAAGAAAAGGAAGGCTGGGAACTTTCTTCTGTGGTGTGAGACTGAGAGTTATGATGGGTCAGAGTTCAACCTGCAATCTCATATCTCACAGTGATCACCTACAGTAGTGTGATAAAGTGACATCATACAGTATAACGTCACACTTTCATTTTCTCAATCAAACCATCATTCTGGTTTAGAAGCAAAGCACATAAGTCAGTTCAGTGAAGATCATCCTCATCCTCAGCTCCAACCCAAACAGCCCCAGACTCACCCTGATGAGCCTCTACTCACCCACAGAGAGAGACTAGAGAGCTGTTTGACTTCCAGCAGGAGAGCACACACACGCACACATACACACACACACAAAACCTCTTGTGGCAGGCTAGTATTTGTCCCCAGGGGTCAAATAGGAGGCAGGAGACAAAGGATATTAAGCACACACACACACACACACACACACACACACACACACACACACACACACACACACACACACACACACACACACACACACACACACACACTCACTCACTCACACAGATGAGCGACCTGTCTATACTGAGCTCGCTCCACCAGCTGTTCCCCTTATTTCCTCCTCAGTGGACACCTCTCCACCTCTCTGTTTCTCTGCTTGTCTTTTAGCTGCTGGACTTGTGTGATATTTCAGAGGGTTTCTCTCTTCTGATAATGAAATAGATGATTACATTAACTGACGATTGCTGCACTGTAAACATGGTATAACATGAAACAGATATTACACTAGTAGGTTTTATCATAGTTTTTATAAAACGTATGCAAACCACAGGCTCACAATTAAAGGAGTCATACCAGTCAATATTTGTTAGAGGTAGTTAGATAGGTTAAATCATTTTCAAATGTGTGTTAAACCAGCAGTCAGGTCTCTATATGAACAGTAAAAAGGTTTTTCCTCTCTGTAATCATTCCTCCTGTTCATACTGACTATTAAAATATCTCCTTCAAATGTGCTTTCAGTGGAAGTGATGGAGGACTAAATCCACAGTGTGTCCACACAGTCATTTAAAAGTAGATGATCAGCTTCTATTGAGCTTCATCAGTGTGAGTTATTCATATCAAGTGATATCTGACACATTTATAGTCTTTTTACCATCAAATTACCTCTTAGTGTTTCCTGTTGAGCTGTGGTGGAAGTATAGTAACAAAAAGACTTTGCTACTAAAAACACTGTAACGTTGAAACATAGAAGATGAAGATGAAGAAGATTTGACTCATTTGGACGCCGAAGCTTCATATTAACTTCACATCAACTTTTAAATCCATGTTTACACAGAAGGAGGACTGTGGATTTAGTCCTCCATCACTTCCATTGTAAGTGTATTATGAAGGGATCTTCTAATGGTCAGTATGAACAGGAGGAATCATTACAGCAAGAAAAAAAGCATTACATGTTCATTTGTGAACCTGAATATTGTTTTTAGACACACTTGAAAAGCTGTGAACCCATCCTTTAATATACCAATGATTTATCATATTAAGAAGTATAGAATTGAATCTACAGAATGTCCATCATAATCTCGATAGTCCAAAGTGATGCGTGGCTGTTCGACCAACTATCCAAAGACATTCTGTTTATGATGATATCAGACAGAAAGAAGGGTTAGTTTCAGTTTAATGTGCTAGATTGTGTATCAGAACAGTATGGAAGTCAAGTTCAATCATTTCAACAATGTGATAGTTCATAACTGAATCAATAGAAATGTATTGCTGGTCATCAGTGGTCAGTCATTTGGTGTACAACAAATTATAACTGTGAAGTAATTGCAGTAGCAGAACAGAGTGATATGGACTTTTTTTGACTGAAGTTTGGATTGACAGACTTATGTGCAACAGGTGTGATGATTATCTGGAGTTACAGCTGATTGGTTGGTTGGTTAATTAGGAGTATTTCATCAGAACAGGCAAAATTCAAGCTCTTACAATAAAACAGCGAGTTGAAAAAATCCCCCAATTTTTGCTGAAAAAACAGATTATATTTCATATTTCATGTTGGCAGATGAAGATGATCAACTCCAAACAAGGCAGAAAAGTTTAGAAGTGAAACGTAGTGAGAAGTTGTGACTCTGTGAAGTTTAACCTTCAGCCCTTTAAACTCCTCCATCCCTCTTCACCCCTTTTTTGTCGTCCCTTTATCTTCTCTTTCATCCTCCGTCGCCTCCCTGACCGGTCTCATTGAAAGCGTTGGCGTCGCTCAGCGGTGGCTGGTTGTCCTGACGATGGTCGCCTTGGTAACAGCGCATTGTTAGGGCCTGTTGCTGCAGGGATTTATCCTGAGAGGTCTGGATAATGTAATTAGCTCCCACTGTGTTCTCATTTCTCCACACTTCCAGCCTGCCTCTGTAGAGTGGATGTACGAGTGTCTACTTGATGGCTTTCTCACACTGATTAGCAGACGAGGAGCTGCGTCCACACAGCCAACTGAGCTTTTTAAAGGTTGAAATGAGGATTTAGTGCTTAAGGTGCTTAAATAACTTTTCTACCAGTATGAGGAAGACTCGGGTTGCCAAAATATTACTACTGCATGAAAAAACTTCATACTTTGAACTTGTTTTTTTATTGGCCTAGTCTCTATTGGTCCAGAGTAAAATATCTACACAACCTAAACTAATGCTGCTCGTGATCCTCAGAGGTTGAATCTCAGTGTTTTTAGTGATCTGATGACTTTATTATTACGTCTATACATTTTGGTCCTAACTATTCCATAAAGGGTCATGTGCCTGCAGGTTTTTGCACAAAACTGCTCTAGTGTCTTCGTCAGAGCAATATGACAAGTTTGATATATTAAGATATTCATAAAATGACATTTAAAAAAAGAAATTTTAATCAACTTATGACTGCACACCAAGATGAATATTAGGAATAACATGAGTATTGTACAACAAAGTCTCATCTATAGTATTGCACATGTGCTGTAAACATTCATGAAATGCTTTGCAGCTACAGACAAGTCAAAGTGTTAAATGTCATTGATTGGCATGTGAAATACAAAGAGGTGTGTAGTGTTGAGCTTTACTTTTGATGCAGCAGACCATTCACAGTTCATGATGAATGTTTCAGAGAGAAGAGAGTGTATTTTTTAGCTTTTACACCACTCATTTTAGGAGAAAAAACAGCTACTATCACACAATATCATGTCCTATTTTACCTAAGACATGAAAATATAACATAGCAATAATGATGTAAATGTATTTAATGTAAAGTGAAAATGAGCAGAACTTAATGGAAGTGTGGGGTTTATTGTATAACCATTAGAGCCATCAGTCTTCACTGCTACATCATAAAAACTACTATCTTATTCAAACTATTCATTTCACTAAAACACATGTTAATAGATACAGAGATAATCTGACCCAGAACAGACTCAATGGACAAACATTTGTAGCATCTATACAAAAATATGACATTTAATATATTTTCATTTTTGTGCATTTTGTGCACTTTAGGAAAAGTCATCAAATTTCAGAGTAAAAGCTGTCAAATGTGTTTTTAAAAGCTGTCAAATGTCAAAATGGGTCAAATTTGACCCAAACAGTATGTAAGGGTTAAAACAAAGTTTAGTTGAAAATGTTAAAATGACACTCTGCCCTTTCACTCAGCTATTTCTTTGCAGCAGTATGTGTGTCAACATCAAACCCACAATGAGCTGGATCTGAATATGTTGTCGCAACAAACAGAGGTGACTGTGGGAATCATAGCAGCCTTTAAAACACACACACACACACACACACACACACACACACACACACACACACACACACACACACACACACACAGCCTCAGACTGAGTAGAAATGTGAAGCCGTGACATTTCCATTTGCTTTGCTCCCTGCTGCTCAGCTCCTCTACCTCACTTTTAACTACATGCCCACTCTTGCTAAATATTTCTATGGTTACTGACTAAATTCCACACCTGAGTGACTGAACAACATCAGCTAGGTGGAAACATGAGTCTGACTGACTTATTGGTGAACACACATGCTTTTCTATCGAGATTACTGACTCCAGAATATTTCAGAAATATTCTATATGATATTTCACTCCTGCTTGTTGCTGAATAACTGCTGCAGATCAACAAACAAGTCAGATGGAGCAGCAGCAGTACAGTCAGTGTGTGCTCATGTCACTGTGACATGTTCCTGGATCCAGGATGTGCTGCTGTGAGTAAGTCGAGTCAAACTCCTGCTTCAACAACAGGAAGCAGAGGTTTTTACTTCTAACAGAGGATTAATCCTCTAACAACAACTTCCAGTTTCATTTAAAGTCCATGTAAAGTAAGAATAAAAAAACAGAAAAGTGTGTTGTTAACCACCCTGCCAAATTTGAATGATTAAAAAAATCGCCAAATATGTGAAATTAGGCTTCAAAGTTGTGTACAAATCAGCCTCTTTCTCTGCTCCCAAACGCTGTGGGAGTGCCCGCCGAGTCCGCTGAAACCCCGCCCCCTACCAAGTGTCACCTGTTAATCAAAGTCACCACCTCTACCCGAAACATGGACGCTACGTCTGAGAGCTTTCTGCTGGTAACTCAGCTGCTAGCTCGGTGGCTAACTCAGCTAACTGTAGATTGTAGTAGTAGTAGTGTGTGCTGAATGTATTTATACCTCTACAGCAGCAGGGGCGGGTTTATGCTAATGGTGATTTTCAGAACCGCCCACTAAATCCTGAACACAGAAATCTTGAAACACAGTTTGTGAAGCCTAGCTCCACAATTCAAATCTAAATGGTTGAAATGCTTTTTACATTTCTTTTAGAAATACATTTATGACCTATTTAATGTGTTTAGAAGAAAATGTCTGAATTCACTTTACATGGTCTATAATATGATGTCATTTCCGAACACCACGCACAGATACAGCACGGCTCATCCAGATCAGAGGTTCGTAGGTCAACCTACAGACCCCGGATGTTGATAACATGCCACCACGGGCTCGGAGGGGAATAGTACTAACGTATCATAACTAAATATTGATGAAATGAACTAGTTTTGCGGCAGATAATGCGTTATATAGAGGCTGCGCTTCGGTGCCCCGTGTACATGCATTATACGGATATATGCGGTGCTCCACTGGAGCTAATTTCGTCCGAACAACTCCAAATGACACCAAAGTTGTCTGGGTGAGTAAATTATCGTATTTTATGCTAGAAATAAGGTCCAGGTTGTAAAAAATGGTAATTATCCTTTAAGGCTTTAGTTCACTTTAACAAAAGAACACAGAACTCAGTTGAAAATGAGCAATTTAGTGATTTAAATTGACTTTGCATTAAATAATAAGTAAAGAAAATGACAAATTTGGTTGGACATTCAATTCATGGCGACTTTCAGTTGTCCAAAAAATATAGTTCAATACTTGAATCGTTTTCACATCAAAATTACAATATGAAGCAATGCTATATTCTTCATTTCATTGCAAATGCTGCAGATTTTATGACATTATAAACAATGTCTCAACAACCTGTAAAAGATACAGAAGTAGGTCAGCTGTAACTCATTAACTTTAATTCTGTCAGTTAGCCAAACTACAAATTAGCAGTTAGTTAGCAAGGTGATAGTTGTTGTAATACTGTGCAGACCAGCAGTAAGTTACTTAAAGTTACTGCCCTTAAATACACCCTGAGAGAGAAAGAGAGAGAGATAAAGTAGGCTATAAACACAATTTAAGTATGTTAAAATGCAGTTTAAATGATTCACTCCCTTCATTAAACCAATCAAGTGAGCCCATCTGGTATCCAGAGAGAAACAGACACAGAGAGCATGAGAACCTTTCAGGATGGTTTCTCAGACCTCAGGGTCAAGTCACTGACTCACTGTCCAATCAGGAGGGTATGTGAATCATCCTCATTGCACTTCCTGTTTCTCTGGATACTAGAATGGACTGAAGAGGGGGATTTCAGTAGTGTGTGTGTGTGTGTGTGTGTGTGTGTGCCTGTGTGAGAGAGAGAGAGTATGAACATGGTGATCTTTAAGCCAGAGTGAATCCTGTGCAGGTGTCAACTTCACAAAAAGTGTTTTCATCTCTGTATTTTATACATAATAGAATTCCAGTACTCTCTGTGTGTGTGTGTGTGTGTGTGTGTGTGTGTGTGTGTGGGGGGGGGGGGGGGGGGGGGGGGGGGGGGGGGGGGGGGGGCATTTCTATGAGAAAGAGTGACCTCAGTCTGGCCTCAGTAGCTGTGTTCATTCCTCTATAGAGACTTGGTGAGAGAAAGAACAGCGATCTGAGAGAAGTACATTCATCATCCACTCAGCACACACATGAGAAAACAGAGCTGGTGGGCAGGAGCTCTGAAGTGTGTCCGCACACACACACACACACACACACACACACACACACACACACACACACACACACACACACACACACACACTAGAGAACAGAGACAGAGATAAGGCACATGCAGTGTATGTGAATGAGTGTAGGAGTGAGTGTGTATTCCATGTCAGAGTAACCCAGCTGTTGTAGTTGCTGTTTGAAACAGGAAAATACAGCTGCAACAACCGCTGGATCAGTCACCAGCTGTTAAATTAACAGCAAACTATTCTGATTATAAATAAAGGTTTTAAGTATTTATTGTAGTACAAATTCTCAGATTCAGGCTTCTTAGATGTGAATATTTTCTAGTCTCTTTAGTCTATGACAGTAAACTGAAACATGGTCAACATATTTCACCAACAATCCAACAACTAATCAAATAATCAAAGAAATAATCATCAGATTAATAGAATTGAATTGACTTGATTGTGGAAACTTATTGGAAATTTGTCTTCAGCTTCCTCCAGTACATTAAAAATACAAACAATACCATATCATGAAGACATACACCAACACTTCACAACATAAAAAACATACAACTGATCATTTTGTAAAGGAACAGGAAAAACAGCAGCAACCCTTGTAATAAGTTCAAATCTGTTCAAAGGTGTCTTTGAAAAAAAAAACACCCATTGATTGATGTCATAGTGCATTTAACTGAACATCACTCTGACTGAAATATGAAATATTTAAAAATAAACTGAAGAGACTGAGCAACATGCTGAACCAAACCAACAAGATGTCAAATAACAGCATGGAGAATATTAATATTAATATTTGTTTCTTTGTAATACTTTTAATTCAGAATTGACCACATCTCACATTAAGAATATGTTCTAAATGTTGTGTAATATTTTCTCTTAGCAGGGTTAGTTAACACAATAAATGTTTATTTATATCAGCCGGATGAACTCTGGACCTCAGATTGTTGCCAAGTAGCTGAAACGCAAAGATGTGTTAAATGTATCCTGAGTAGAGAGAATCTATCTCTTATCAGCAGGTTTGTGTTGCAGCAGTGTATTTACAGTAGAGTCTGAGAGTTCAGCAAGTTATGATGCTGTAATTTGCCAAATGGAAATGATGTAAGCTGGATGTTGGAACGTTTCCTTTCTGTAGAAGCAGAGTGGAAATTTCTGGCACAACTTCACTTCACTATTCCTTAAAAAGAGTCTAAAAGAGTCAAAGCTCCAGCAACACTTGTAGTATAGAACAACTTTATTATTAGACCAAAGGTCTACCCTTCATCAGGGTCATCAAAAAAGACATTACAAGTAGTATTTAAAGTTAAAATAATAATAATAATCATTTAAGTTTTAAATACCCTATTTAAATACTGCAAAACACTTTAGTCTATTAATAAAGTTGCTCTGTACTACAAGTTTTCCTTTCTTTCATAATTCATACAGTTAGACATCAATCATTTACAACACAGTTACAAGATGTGTGAGTTGATTAGCATTCTGCACATGTTGTAAACTGTTAATTAAAGTCAGCTTGAGATGAAGTGAAACTGACTTTTGATCACAAAGTAGCTCCAGCATTCAGATAGTGAATATGACAAACTGTGGAGGAGTGTATGTGTGTGAGAAGTTCTTCTCTCCCTGCATGTGCACACAGCCTGTGAATATGAATGTAATGAAGTGAGTATACGAGACTCAAGTGTCTCTCTCTCTCTCTGTGTGTGTGTGTGTGTGTGTGTGTGTGTGTGTGTGTGTGTGTGTGTGTGTGTGTGTGTGTGTGTGTGTGTGTGTGTGTGTCTTGTTCCCGGCCCTCTGACACCGTGAACAGGCCTTCAGTGCACCCGAAGAAAAGTCTGACTATAAATCTGTAAGGCTAATTACATGGGCTCATTCAGACGGCACCACGCTTTGTGCGGTTGGTGGTGGTGCTTGGGGTGGTGGTGGTGGGGGGTGGGGGGGTTGCTGCTGGCACGGGGCCAGTACAGGCTGTACCAGTCTGTGATAACCGGGGTGGGACGCAGACGCAGAGAGGGAGGAGATTGGGCCGAGGTCAGACATGGACGACAAATATTGGTTTAGTTTCAAAGAGATGGAGAGAGGCTGAGGGGATGGGAGGTGTTTCTGTTTGCACGCTGGGTTTCCACACAGATGGACGTGTGTGTGTGTTTAACCAAAATGGAGTTTCAAGGTCGTTTTTGGATTGAAGCTGCTAATAACACATTTATTGCAGTTTTATTGTTGCAATCTAGCATCGTCATTATGTAGAATGTGACACTTGTTGAGTGAATAGAAGTGAAACCTTCTTCGGTTCTCACTGCTTGTGGAGGGAAAACACATCAGATGACTTTGACTTGGAAATACAGCCACTTTTATTCGAAGGTGTAACTTTATTTATGGGTTTTTATTGGTTCATTCAGATTCAGCCACAGATATTATCCCTGTTCAAACAGCAACAACAGTTCAGCATCCTTGTACTTTGCCCTCTTGTCAGCCGCCTGCTAAATCATATGTAACAGCGTGTCATCGATGAAAATAAATCTTAATAGAGCAAAATGCTGTAGCTGCTGTTTTAATTCTAAGCACAGCTGTGGCTGGGAGTTTTCTGGGCCTGTTTCGCTCATGAAACAGGACAGACGCTCTCCACAGCTCAGCACAGGAACATTTATCATAGCTGCTGGCTTCAGATCCTAGTGATACACACTAATGCTGAGCAGGTTCTCATTGTGTGGTATGTTTACTCTGGAACTGTCACACAATTTAATGTACTTTAAAAAAGTCATTACCGAATTTGTGTGATTTTTGAGTTTGTTTCATAATTCATTGCACAATGGAAGTGTTGCTTTCTGTTAACTGTGACCTCAGTCTTTATCTAACTAAGTCTGTTACTGTAAAGCTGTTACTGTTTTTCTATTGTTTTACAACCTTGAATTGATTTTATGCTTTTACTGTTTTACTTCTGAGCATTTTATTATTTTATCATTATTATTTTATTCACAATAACTATTTCCTCTTTCTTTATCTCTGTGCTCTGTGCTCCTCATTGCTTTACCTTTACTGCCTTTTTTGGTTTTATTTCTTCTGTTAAGCACTTTGTAACATTGTTAAGAAAGATAGGTAGGTAGGTAGGTAGGTAGGTAGCTAGGTAGGTAGGTTGGTAGGTAGCTAGGTAGCTAGGTTGGATGGTAGGTAGCTAGGTAGGAAGGTTGGTTGGTAGCTAGGTAGGTAGGTAGGTTGGATGGTAGGTAGGTAGGTAGGTTGGTTGGTTGGTAGGTAGCTAGCTAGCTAGCTAGCAAGCTAGATAGGTTGGTTGGTTGGTAGGTAGGTAGGTTGATTGGTTGGTAGGTAGCTAGGTAGGTAGGTGGCAGGTAGGTAGGTACAGTCAGATGGTATGAACTGAGTGGGACATTTTACACTGTAGAAATAAACTTGTCAGGGCTCTGTGGTGGACAAAACACTGTAATGCCCTCATATCTTATATCAATAACCTTTATTAGTTATTGGAGCCAGGAAGTCCTGATTTGGTTTGGACAGCTGAGTTGTTGTTTGATGGATTTTCTCCTTCATGTTTCTGTGGGTAACAGCAGATACAGTTTTTCAATTATAGAAACATTTCTACACTGCAAAGTTGAAAACCATCAGATTTCCTGCTCACGTCCTCATGTCCACCTGTCATTATTAAAGCAGCTGTCAGGACCATCACTCATCTTCAACAGTTTCCATCTATTTTTCTGATTTCATGTTCTGACAGTCATAAAAATGTTCTATTCCAAATGTCAAACAAATCTGAGCAGGAAACAGTCCACATGTCTTTGCTATATGTATATGATGAGCAATTCAAAAATATGTTAAAAATAGTTTTAAAAGCAGCATCAGGTTTGTTAAAATGTACATTCAGTATTTTTGTTGCTTTTATATCATTTGAAATGACATTTGCACTATTTTTTTACCAAAAGTAAGACTGAATGTTCCTGAAAATGTCAAATAGTGTAACCACAAAAGAATGATAAATATTAAATATTTTATCCACCTACAGTGTATTTAAGTGGACTTATACTAATAATGACTTCATTTGAATTTTAAAGCATTTTTCAATATTGAGCAGGACATATCCTAAAAACTGAATTATATTTATTCCACATTTTAGTTTACATTTACTGTCCTGTATACAATCAGATTCTTATGAAAAAATACTGTTTACACCAATTGACACTGGGTTACACTATGTTATTGACCCATATACAGACTTACAGCATGCTTGTCTGTTTCCTTGTTTTGTGAATGCTACATTTAACAGTAGATGATGACATGAACCAACGTGATGTTTCACATATTAACATGTATGTGTGTCCCTGTTCTTCTTCTTCTTCTCCTCCTGCAGAACGTGCTGGCTAAGGCGTTGTATGACAACGTAGCGGAATCCCCGGACGAGTTGTCCTTCCGCAAGGGCGACATCATGACGGTGTTGGAGCGCGACACGCAAGGATTGGACGGCTGGTGGCTCTGCTCGCTCCACGGCCGCCAAGGCATCGTCCCCGGCAACCGCCTCAAGATCCTAGTCGGCATGTACGATAGCAAGCAGCAGGGCACGCCCTCCATGCCGGATCCTTGTCCCGCCTCCCTGTCACCGAGACCCTTCCTCCCTCAGAGCGCCTACGCCAAACCGCCCCCTCCATCTTCTACTATTGCCACGTCCTCCCCCGGGTTCGCCAGCAAGCCCCTTCCCGCAGCTCAGTACACGTCCATGCACCCGGCTTACTCCACCTCCAGCCCCGCACAGCCCAATCCTGACTCTGTCTACATGATGCCCCCCTCCCATGGCCCCAAACCAAGCCCCCAAAGTCTGTACCAGATCCCATCTGGCCCAAGTGGACCCCCTCCAAAGGCCCAGCTAGGACCCCCCGCTAAGGCCCCAGCTCTAGCCCAGAGACAGTACCAGAAGTCTGCGCAGGATATCTACCAGGTGCCCCCCTCTTTAGGCCCAGGACCAGGTCAGGGGCTTGGCCAGGGAGCAGCCCCAGCTGTAGGCTCAGGAGCCGGGCAGGATGTGTACCAGGTGCCCCCCTCCCTGGAGAAGAGGAACTGGGAGAACAGCAACAAACCACTGGGAAAGGTAAGGAAGGAAGGAAGGAATATGGAGAAATATTGCAGAGCGGTGAAAAAAATAAAAACGAGCAAATGATAGGGGGGGGGGGGGGGGTATATATCCTATTTCCATTTTAAAACCCTTAAAGGAACAGAAGAAAATAAAACACTCAGTGTCATTGTTCCTAACCTGAGATGTGGATGTTTTTGTATCACACACACACACACACTTCCTACTATTGTCACCATTTGTATTTGCTGGTATCTGTGTCTGTCTTAGTTTTGTCAACCCGTAAGCTCAAGGCTGTTCTTTGTGCTGTGGCACATGCTCTGCAGCTCTGTGTTGGATATCAGCCAGTCAGGATCATCTGCAGTAATGTGTGTGTAATTTGTGTGTAATGTTTGTGTAATGTGTGTGAGTTTTCTTAAAGGTGTGGTCAGCCACACTGATATAAGCCTTCAAACGTGATAATTGTGGGGGTCAGTGGAGAGTTAGAGTCCTGAAAGCTGTCTTTGAACACAGACAAATGATTCAGTGTGTGTTTCTGTTCAACACACTGTTTGTAAGAAATAACATGATTGGTCGATAATGTCATCCATCATGGTGAGGTTATGTTATGGTCTGCACATAATCTGTGCACAGTCACACATTATCTGTATTATTATTATACTGTATTATACTGTATTATATTGAATACTGTATTGTATTCTATTATACTGTATTATATTGTATTATCATAAATTAGGATTATTTTATTTTTGGTATAAAGAAAATTAGAATGAGACAGACAATTAGGCATTGTATGTATGAAAATCTATAACAAGGAAAATCTATAACAGAAAATAACATGTAGGTGTGTGTGTGTGTGTGTGTGTGTGTGTGTGTGTGTGTGTGTGTGTGTGTGTGTGTGTATGTGTAGAAGAGGACCAGTTAAATAATAAGATTGTTAATAATTCAGCCCTGATTTTGTGGTTGGGTGAATAAGCAGGTGTGTGTGTGTGTGTGTGTGTGTGTGTGTGTGTGTGTCTGTGTGTGTGTGTGTGTGTGTGTGTGTGTGTGTGTGTGTGTGTACTCTATGGAAGCCCCTGCAGGCTTGCTGTGGTGCAGTGAGCCATATGTGTAAGCAGTGCTGTTGTTCGTGTGTGTTGGGGATGATGGGGATGCTGTGTCCAGCTGCTCCTCTCCTTCTTAACACATGACCTCATCTGTCTGTCTCTAACTGCTTCATAATAAATTGATGCACAGGAACTGAACTGCAACAACTAGTTAGTCAAACGCTTTATGATAAATTCAGTAGGACTGTTGTACTGTGTCCTCTGTGCTTTGCAGTAAAGACTTCAGTGCTGTATTGTTAAGAGCATCATGGGATACTAAAAGAAGATGTGCTGTCTTTTCAGAACAAGGTCACACAGTGCAAGTTAAAAAAACGTTGTGTTTTTTTTGCAGAACAGCTACCTACAGTATGAAGGTGGTATTATGGAATAATCATGCAGGGCCGTGCACTGAGCAGCTGCAGATAGATTTCATAAAGTGTGCACAGCAGGGCAGCAGGGCATGCTGAAAGGTGTTGTTTACTGTGTCTGTTCTCACACACATGCTGCATGTTTGTTGTATGCAGTAATATTTCAAACTCATTCACTGATAGCATTTATTACCCTTGATTCATGTATATCAGTAGCATCCATTTAATTAATTCATAGTTTTAATACATTTACGGAATCTGTCAACAATTCTAACAATAAGAAGACATATTTTATATTATTACAACTGTGTTTAGGCAAGGTAGGATAGGATAACTTTATTGATCAAATTTAAAATTGACAGTATTCGTGGAAAGTGATAAAGTGACAAAATAAATAAATAAAATAAAATAACTATATACAATAAAACAATCTCCAAATACTATATACAATAAACAATAAATATACAATACCTTAGTGGGAGTGGGAGGTTTTTTTGGGGGGGTTTTTGTTTTATTAAACTTTATTGAAAAAGGTTGTACAAACAAACATCTGTACATAGAACAGCAATGCTACATATATCAGAAAGTGGGAGTGGGAGGTACTGGAAGCTGTGGACCAACTGTGATGTAATTATTGACAAATGCATTAATAACCAACACATATATATATGCTTATTACTGCATCATAGTGTGTTATAAACCATTTATTAACTACTTCTGAATGCTAGATAGGGCTTAAAGTGCTTAAACTGCCAGCTAAATGTGAAACAGTAATACAGCTGTAGCAGCATAATCACTTAACTAGGTATATTGGATACTGTCCCACTGTGTTGCTTTAACTGTGATGGTGTCATCTTAATTAATTCTAAAGGGAGTAACAGTAAGTATGAAGTCATCACCTACATGTAGTGAGGGAGTCAGCAGGGAGAGAGAGAGACGGACTGATGTCCCGGAGGTTATATGTTTACAACAGTACAGTATTTACAGTGAGATAACAAAGGGAGGGTCCATCTGAGGAAATACATGACAGATAATATCTCAACAGCTCCATTATACTGTCAGAGAGGAAGGAACAGGATCACTTATATACAGCCAACATACATCAGTCAGTACATGCTGTACAGGTGCCTTGCTGTAGTGTTTTTCATGTTTGAAAGTGTTTGTTTTTTTCGAACTTCCAGACAGCCATTAGTTTCCCCTCGATGTGAATGAAAATCTGCATTTTTGTATAGGCTGCACGGCCCAAAGTATGCAGCCACTGGAACATTCCAGCCATAAGTGACAGTTAATCATGGTATTCAGACACTGTAACAGCTGCAGGGATCTTCTCATTGAGCCACAAGACCTCAACACTGATGCTGGCTGATGAGGTCTGGCTCATAGTCAGTGTTGCAGCTCATCCCAGTGTTGGATAAGCTTAAGATCTTCCACACCATACAGGGAGGAACAGTTATTTATGGATTTGGCTTTGTGCACAAGTGACAAATACAAACTGTCAACACAAAATTGAAACAATGCTATTATCTTGAATCAGTTTGCATGCTGCAGCATTTACATTTACTTTCATTGGAAGTCCAATGTGAAAGCAAACCATGAAAAACAGCCTCACAACAACAGAACAGGAAGTTTTAACTCAATATCATCCTCATATAGTTTCTGTTTTTTTAATTATTTGTAATTGTTATTGGCACTAATAATCTGATTTAAAGTACAAATCTAATGATTTGATTCTAATGATCATTTTCAACCAATAATGAATTGATCTATTAATAAGTATTATGATATATCTTATTCCTGGGCCATAGCACTGTTAAATACACACCCATTTATTTTTCATTGTTACCTTAAACACATACACTGTAGTTTTTTTCACACTCGATCCCACATGATCCCAGAAATACCCACTAGACTAGAGCACCAAGTGTGGATTCATCCGCTGCTGAAAATAGTCCCTAACAAAGGCACTATTTCCTCCTCAGTGATATTAGTTAAAAACAACAGTGACCAGTTATTATAAGAAATGACTGAGCCCTTTCTAAAATGTAAAAAAACCCCATTTATGCAGGTTTTTATCTTCATTAGGAACCAATTGCTCCTCCAGACAGGGCAGGAAAGTCAGGAAGTCAGTTTTGTTTTTTTTTTACTTTCAAATATCACTTTTGAATTAACTTCAAGAAGCCTGTATTGGTGCTTGTGTGGCTATATTTGAAATGTCTGCACTATGTCACCATCAGACAAGAACATATGGGTAATTTATGAATTATTCTTTATATATTTCCATGACTTCATGATGTTTTCCATGAAGGTTAAGCACATATAGTTAGGTACTAGACTAACATTTGCATTTAGTGCTAACTAGACTATACAGCATATTACACTTTACACACAGAGAGTGTGCGTTACATGCTATCACTGTGTATTTACCTTTGCCGTGCCCTTCATTGTACTCGGTCGCTTTTTATCCTCACTTACCTCCCCCTGCCTCGCTCTCTCCATACAAACACACACACACACACACACACACACACAAGTAAAAAGACGCACACACACTCTTCACCCCTGCCAGTTAGTCATTATGAGATAAGGAATTCCTGCTGAGAGAAGACTCCACTCTCTCTCTCTCCCTCTCTTTCTCTCTTTTACCCACTCATCCACACTCACACACACATACACACATGGTTGAGTAGTAATTGAAGAGTGATGAAAACTGCAGTGTTTGTTTCAACATGCAGAGTAAAATGATGGAGAAGTGAAAGAGTGAGGCAGAGGGAGCTACAGCTGCTTCTGCTCGGCTTTACACACCAAATGTCTCTTTGTAGGAATATTTAGACAGACGGCAGCTTGCAGGAATCAGTTTGTCTAGCCGAGACTTTTCTGTAAATAGGAGACACATGACTGTATATACACCCAGCACAGACCACAGGCTAACACAGGACACAACAATAACAACCTGAGGGGAACTGCATATGTTTTTGACAGGTGGTGGATTGTACAGAGCTCAGTTTCGTACTTGTGCACAAAGATGAGGACAAGTTGGATTTGTGTGCAGTTTCAGCTAACAAATGTGATGCTAACACCTGTCTCTGTTGTCTCATTGTCTGTTCAATGATGGATGCATCATCAATATCATCATCATCATCATAAATATGAGTATCAAAAATAGTTCAAAGGTTAACCTCATATTTCTGGTCAGATTGAACTGTTGACTCATTCTTTCATCAGATCATTTCTCTTATCAAAATCTACATTTTATTGAGGCAAATTTGTCGTATGGCTGCTTGTGTCCGGATATTTTCGTCTCGATTTGACTCCAGTCATCACAGTGACACTAGCACTGAAACATTTCAAATGACAACACAAGCTTATGTTTAACAGGTGACATCCAAAGTATATCTTCATATTTCCATTCAGAGTTGAACTGTATTGAAGCCAAGCTGCTCATTTAAGTTACACTGTTTGTGGCTTCTTAACCTTCACAAGACTGTTATGTGGAGACAGAAACATAGAATGAATGTGAACTTAATGACATCTACAGTACAGAACTCTGTGGATCGCTTTAATCCATTCAATATTACTTACATCCTTAAAATCAATCTGCATGTCTCTAGATGGATGCATAGTGTGTGTGTGTGTGCGTGTGTGTGCATGACACAGCTGTCATCATAGGCATTGATGTGTCAGGAGGGTTGTGTTGCCAGCCACGTGCCACACTAACACCCAGCTCTTAACACACACACACACACACACACACACACACACACAAACACACACACACAGGAACAGCTGAAAACAATCAGTGTGTGTATCAGTGCATCTGTGTGTGTGTGTTCCCAGTACTAGCCCTGTATATTGGTTATAAGTCTGAGCAGAAAATGACTCTGCTGCAGGTAATCAAATTGATCCCTGTGTGTGTGTGTGTGTGTGTGTGTGTGTGTGTGTGTGTGTGTGTGTGTGTGTGTGTGTGTGTGTGTGTGTGTGTGTGTGTGTGTGTGTGTGTGTGTGTGTGTGTGTGGCACCCTGTGGTGTCCAGTTTATTATCTGCAGTGGACTCATTTTCTGCTCTGGTAGTGTGTAAAGAGTGAAGATGTGTGTGTGTGTGTGTGTGTGTATGAACCGGTGTGTGTGTATGAAGGAACTGAAATGTATGTGGGCATCTTAGTTGACTGTTTTTTCTTTTAGTATGTGTGTGTACTGGCCCCATCATGAACCCTCTCATTATCCACACCCGTGCGTTCATACACACACACACACACACACACACACACACACACACACACAGAGCAGCAGCAGCAGCATTATATACTCCACTGAGTGCTCTGACTATGCTTTTGAATATATGAGCATACTTTAAAGTTTAATTTAGTTTATATTCCAGCCTTTATCTGGGCTCTCAGAGGCTTCTAGTTGGAGGGTTGAACATTGGCATAGTTGCTATAGTTACTACTAGGAGTCTATTATCTGCTTTGACAGACACACCCAAAGGAGGAACAGCTGGAGTAGTGGACAGCACCCACACATCGAGCTGGAAAAATAAACAACAATAAAATGAAGGAGGATTTATTAATATATAAATCAAACTGTCCCTAAAACATTATACAGACGCCATATGAGAACTGCATCACTGGCAGCAATAAAGTGAACCATAAATTGCTGCCATACATTTAGCATAATGGACATTTGTAATATACTAATTGTTGAAACATGAGAGTGATGTCTACTCCTCTAACTTTCTCTTCTCAGACACAAATCATGTTTTTATTCTTTTCTAAATGTAATCCAGGCATTTCTCATTTGGAGGGGTTGAGATACTGTTAAAGGAACAGCACAGATATTTCCCAATTCAGTCTCTCCTTTTCATGCCTTTTGGGGATATTAAAGACTGTGTAACGGGAATTCAGACATTTTTTCTAAACACATTAAATACATATATTTCTAAAAAAGGTGTAAAAAGCATTTCAACCATTTAGATTTGAATTGTGGAGCTAGGCTTCACAAACTGTGTTTCAAGATTTCTGTGTTCAGGATTTTAGCTAATCACTGCTGCGTTATTGATTAGCATAAACCTGCCCCTGCTGCTGTAGAGGTAAAAATACATTCAGCACACACTACTACTACTACAGTCGACAGTTAGCCATTTAGCTGAGTTAGCCGCCGAGCTAGCCACTGAGCTAGCAGGCGAGTTAGCAGCAGAAAGCTCTCAGACGTAGCATCCATGTTGCAGGTAGAGGTGGTGACTTTGATTGACAGATGACACTTGGTAGGGGGTGGGGTTTTAGCGAACTCGGCGGGTAGCAAAGAAAGAGGCTGATTTTTACACAACTTTGAAGCCTAAATTCATATATTTGGCGATTTCTTTTAATCATTCAAATTTGGCAGGGTGGTTGACAACACACTTTTCTGTGGTATGTCAAACTCACATATTTATTCTTACTTTACACAGACTTTAAAGGAACAGCACAGACATTTCACAATTCAATCTCTCCTTTTCATGCTTTTTGGGAATTTTAATGTAAGTATTGCGTTACTGATAGAAGCATAAGAGTATTTTTTGATGGCACTGTTGAAGCATTTTCAGCTTTTTAGTGTTGCGTATGACTCTGAAACTGGTGCTGCTGCATTATAAATGATACTGTTTTACCCCGTTAATCTCTAGATTATCTCTAGAAAGAAAAGAAAGACTCTCTGTCTGTATTTATGTTTGTCCTTCACGTATCTCTTGAACCGTTCATCTGATCAATTCCACCCTTGGCGGGTGTATAGCTGGGGACCCAGGGGAGTGTAGTGTCAAATTTGGTGCAATTTATATAGACAATATATGTAATATTGATAAACTTTGAATAAATCAGCGATCACTCTGCAGGAGAAGGGTACAGAGAGCAGAGACGAGAGGAGACATGAGTCATAGAAAAGTGCTCTAAAAAGAGAAAATCAAATCAATAAGTCAAACTGTACTAATATAGCAGCTTTCAGGTTCATGTGGTTCAAAGTGCTTCACAGTTGATTGACAAAGCTGATAATAAGACAGAAAAAGTGTAGACTGAGAATAACATAAAGAAAAAGGAACAAAAACAAAGAACAAAACAGACTCTCTGAGCCAATGTCTAGACAGAAAGTGTAGCATCAGCAGCACGTTTAGCAGATCAGCAGCCACAACTAAACCATTGTGAATACACAGGAGGCGTTCAGGTACAATGTTGAGCGTAGGTCACTCGTGTGTTCAGAGGACAAAACACAATGACTGTAGTTGCTCACTTAAAATGGAACAAGTACAACACACACTGTACTTGTGTTTCTAGAATAAAAAAAGCCATCAGGGACGAATCCTGCTGTTAAAGACACAAGAAGAAAAACTATATTTACATGCAGACTCACTGCATTATAGAACACACTTTGTGCTGTCATCCTAAAACAGAAATCTAAATTATGAATAATCTATCTCAATGGATGAATATTTTAATGCTGATAAACCATGAGTTTTTTTTACTTGTCAGTTTCTATATTTTATGGCATGAAAACACTTCTGATGATTTTTTTTCAGTGCATAATATTGGTTCTAGGCAGCTGGTGTGTGTGTGTGTGTGTGTGTGTGTGTGTGTGTGTGTGTGTGTGTGTGTGTGTGTGTGTGTGTGTGTGTGTGTGTGTGTGTGTGTGTGTGTGTGTGTGTGTGTGTGTGTGTGTGTGTGTGTGTGTGTGTGTGTGTGTTTGTATAAAATGCCAGAGTGTGAGGCTACGTTCTGCACCACATACTGAGAGATTAACTGGAGACTAATGAAGTCAACACGACTGTCTGGCACACTCCCACTCATATCTGTATTTCTGTAGACATGAACACACATACACACACACACACACACACACACACACACACACACACAGAGTTTGAGTCTGAATCATTTTGCCCCTATTTTGTTTCCAGTCACTCATTTCTCTGAACATTTGTAAGTTAATGTACTTTGATAGTGTGTATAAGTCAACGTTGTGAAACTTAAATGATATAAATATGTAAAAAAAATAAGACTGCAGTGTTAAGATGAAAGCAAATGTTGTGCTTCACTCTCACCTAAATAATCTGCTTTCAAACCTTTGACAAGCTGAAGTTCTCATAATACAGTTAAAGTCAAGCATTTACAGTGTAGGTAATAAATACATTGCTTTGGTTGGTTATTTACAGCCTCCTGTGTGTGTGTGTGTGTGTGTGTGTGTGTGTGTGTGTGTGTGTGCGTGTGTGCGTGTGTGCGTGTGTGCATGTGCGTGTGTGTGCACGTGCGTGTGTGTGTCCTGTTATGTTCAGTGTTATTGCTACAGTATCTGTGTGTAATAATGGAGAATAGAGTTCCAGACTGCATATCTGGGACAGTGTCATGATACTCTGAGGAGTGCCACATACAGATTGAGCAGAAGAGCAGTGTTGACAGGGTGGAAACTGAACTTTCCATGGAACAAAAAAGAAGAAGAGAGGAAATAGTGACGCTAACTAAATCAAAATGCCAGAAACATTACCTGATATTGTTCACACTGCATTATATTTAGATAATATATAACATATCTACTTCTCCAATCACAACCAAAAACACAGATAGCACACAGAGACAATGGTGAGGTAACCAGAAGTACAACACAGTGGAATGTCAACTCATCTGTCCTTTACTGTATATGTGTTGTAGTTCAATAAACAAAAAGCCTAATATGATGATGGACTTTCTCATTACTGTGCTTCTGCAGCCCTGAGGTGAGTCAGTCCATCTGGATTTTGCCAGAATAGCCAGACAGCCAGTCTGAGCATGCACACATGGACAAAATACACACACACACACACAAGCACACATACACACACACACACACACACACACACACACACCAGTCATGCCATGTGGTGTTGGAATCCGGTTCAGTGGGGGGTAGAGTGTGTTGGTGCTCTCCTGGAGACATGCCCCCCCCACTACCCCCCTGCACTAATCTGTTAAGACCCCTGCACTGCTTCTTGGTGTGTGTGTGTGTGTGTGTGTGTGTGTGTGTGTGTGTGTGTGTGTGTGTGTGTGTGTGTGTGTGTGTGTGTGTGTGTTGCCACATGCCCCGCATAGCTGGCATGGTATGTGGCTCCAACTCTCTCTCTCATTCATTCTTCTCTCCCTTTAGCTCTCTTTGTTTTTTCTTCTTTGTGCTCATGGCCAACAGTCACACTCTTAATCCACACAGCAGTGAAAGTTCCAATCACGTCCACATTGTTTAAATGTTTATGTACATTAACGTGTAATCCATTTACATTTCTTAAGATCAGACATTTATTAACAGCTACATAAAAACAATGCACACATATTAAATGATTTGTAACATTTTACATGTACTGCATTCATTCATCATATTCATCTGGTCCTTTAATCTGCAGAATGTCCATCATACTTTCTAAGTGATGCGTTGCAGTTCAACCAGCTGTCCAAAGACATTCAGTTTACAATGATATCAGACAGACAGAAGCAGCAGCTCCTCACACTGGAGGAGCTGGAACCATCAGTGACTCATTGTTTCATGGACTCATTGTTTCAGCATAATGTGGTAGCTTGTGTTGGAGGAATGATTATGGGAAGAAGACCCTATTTCAATATGCATTTGAGCACCTGACTGTTACATGAAAGACTTGAAAAATGATGAATGTGTCCCTTTAATGGTCTTGGTAGTTAGCACTGTTACACAGAACATAGAGGGAATAATTGATGTGTGCAGTAGTATGCAGTATGTGTATATAACCCCTTCATACATGCACAACATGAGCACATGCATGGAATGAATGCACACAGTATGTACCACTGTACTAACATTACAGTCAGCATGTACAAACTATATGTATGTATTTATTTGTAAAAGCGAGGTGTGTATGGGTGTGTGTAAGTGTGCTCAAACATGTATATGTTTATGTATTGGTACGTCTTATTGGGACGTATATATGCAAAGTTGCTTGTACATTGCTTATGGCTCATTTCTGATGATTTAAATGATATTAAAATCAAAAAATATATTTGGTATCACAACATCACAAAAAAACCTACTATACATTTTGTTATATGTGAAATAATAAATATGGCATACAAAGAAGACTAGAAGTAGATGCTTAATAAATATAAATATATATAATATAAATATGAAATATGAAATCTTGTCTATCAATGGTGCATTGAAGCAGTTTAGGCTACATAGATTAATCTGGGTTGTCAGCAGTACACTTACATTACTGCAGTGGAGTCTCACTTGTAAAACACATAATGTATATAATAGTGTTTCACTCTCTAGGTGCTTTTGCCAAGAAATCCTGTAAAATATGATCCTGTTAGGTTGTAATCTAAAAATGCCAACTTTTCGGTTAACTTGGTCCAGTTTAAACAGACAGCAAGTCTTTTCTGTTCTGTGCTTTAAAAAACAGAAAGTGAAAGTTAGAAGCCTCTGCTCTATGAAATATATTGTACTTTTATTACTTTCTCCATTAAATCCTCACATTTCAATCACTTTCTGAACTGCACGTCAACCAGAGCCAGTTTAAAGATGGAGCGATCTGCCTGCAGATGGTGAGCTGCTGCCTCAATAAGCTCTGTTAGCTTCATAGCATTTCTCTGGTCTAGTTTCTATAATTAAATTATGCATTTCTTCTGATTACAGTGACAGAAATCATAGAGTTTTATGATTTAAGTCAGAAGCTGCTGGGTTTAATGAGCGGCTCCACATGGCTCTTTCATATCCAGACTGTGGAGGTCAGACAGAAGCTACATCAATGTTATTTTTTCACAAAGCCTGCATCACAACCAGTTTCAGACATAGTGCTTCTAGCTGAGTAACTTCACACAGACTACCTTCACCTGTCCACTGTAATTAACCCACGCTTGTCTGCCTCCAGTGTCAGTGTACATGTGTACAGCCTGATTCATCTATACAAAGTATCTAATAACCAGACTTTTGGGACGGTGGAGGTCATTGTTAAAGCCGCTACCCTGCTTGACTGCAGTCTGACTGAAACAAAGCAGAGAGCAATGTGAGAGAGTAAGTTGAGATCAGGATCTGAAGCAGCCATGTCCACCAGTTCTGTCAAACCACCCGACCCTCCTCCTGTAATTAGGCCTCTCTCTATTTTTACCTCTTTTTTACTCTTTGAACTTCACATCTGCGCCGTAAAGATTTATTTTTCTCTCCATCTCTCTGCTGCAGCTGCACGTATAGGTCTATTTTTTCACCTCGTGTGGTTACGGTGGTCATTTTGAAGTTGTAAAGATTGGGCCTTATTTGAGAACGTGCTGTGTTTACCCCTAGTCTCTATGGAGGAGAATTCATCCTGCTTTTTTTTTTTGTTTCTATATAGACCAAAAGCCTACGCCCGGGTTTCTTATTATCTGTCCTTTTCTCATCAGTAGAAAGCAGAGAAAGAGAAAGAGAAAAAGGAAAGAGAGGGGTGGAGGGAAGAAGGGACATTGCTCAGAGCGAAGGTCATCTGTTAAACAATGACTTCTGCTTGACGTAAGCATACACACACAGAACAAAAGAGGGAACATCCCAGCTTGTGTCACACATGCTGCTCTATATTTGCATGTAGAGGAATTCTCCCTCACTGACTCCTCATAAATAAATGTGTGTGAAGACGTTTCATTGTTGGTAGGTCAGAGTTGCTGCAGCTTTTATGAGGCCACTGATTTATTCCGAGAACACGACACACACACACACACACACACACACACACACACACACACACACACACACACACACACACACACACACACACACACACACACACACACACACACACACAGGGTTTTCTTTTGGTGGATATGTAGGTCAGTAAATCTGAAAGTGTACAGCCCTCCTCAGGCCAGAGTTCTGTGATGAGACAGAAGAAACGAGGCTGTACAGATACGCGTGTGTTCGCTGTCTTTCATTCCGGTCGAGTGCTGGGAGGGCTGGTCTATGCTCTCAGCTTGTCAGGGATTAAGAATCAAAGTCAAGGTATTTGAGGGTTGGACCCCCAACAGGAGTCAGATACTACTGCTGAATGCAGGTGCATGTTGAATGTTCCAAAGATGACAACAAACTGAGAAAAGATGAAGACGGTATAGCTCCAGAAATAAGAAAAGAGCTGGAATCTGATTTACAACTGAAACCCAGTTGTAAAGTTATAGTGCAGACTGGGCCAGATACCAAAAAAATGTAAAATTGTTGTAGATATTGTCTCACAAGTTATTGAATATTTGTCCTTAGAATAGCTAAACGAAATTGTCCAGATTATTGGAGGGAGTTTGGTAACTGTCCCCCATGTAGAACAAAGGAGCAAACAAGGGTTAGTGAGTGGGTGAAAATGTGTTCATGCTAGCTATAATGCTAAAAAAGATCTCTTAATATGAATGTAGTCTAAGTCAAACTGTAAAAGAGGTTATATCAGCAATTTAGTATGAAGCTTGGGACAGATTTTTAAAAGAATGATCAAAGACATCCTGACTTTTAGACCCTGTGGTGGGTCAAGCTCCCAAAACACTGGCTAGGTTAGGTTACATTAGTTTATTTTAGGCTAGGCTAGGCTAGGCTAGGCTAGTTTAGGTTATGTTAGTTAAGTTTATCTTGTGTTAGGTTAGGATTAGATCATGTTCGGCTAGTTTATTTATTTTATCTTGGGTCAGATTAGGATTAGGTTAGGTACATTTAGGCAAATTTATGTTATTTTATCTTGGGTTAGATAGGGGATTAGATTAGGTTAGGTACATTTAGGTCAGTTTATTTTATTTTGTTAGATTAAGTTAGGTTAGGGTTCAATTAGGTTTGGTTAGGATTAGTTAGGTTAGGTTATCTTAGGTTAGGTCAGGCTAGTTTAGGTTATTTTAGGTTAGTTAGGATTAGGTTAGGGTTGGTTTTTAAACTAGTTTTAGTTTAGGTTGTATTTCTGACAAGATGAGTCCTACACTTCCCATAATGTAATAGTGCCTTTGATAAGACAACCCGGTATACCTCTGTTTCTCTGATTATGTTACTTATAGTAGAGCAGAAATTATCAATCAATTTACAGAAAAGGAAAGGATTTTTTGTCACAGTTTTTCATAATATGATCCCTTTTTATTAGAAAACAAAAATCAGTAGACCAATCCATAATGATAATAGCTGCAGTCCTAGTTCACATTTTGATGTTCACCCAGGCTGAATTCATCAGTAAAGCCAGACATGAATGCACTGATAGTGACCTTTCCTTTCTAATTGATTGAATTAGGCGGGAAAGGTTGATGTCATAGAGTGAAGTACAAGTTAACATGAAGTCCAGACAGAAATGACTCTCTCCGCAAACACACAACACAGACAAGAGGCAGTAATGCTGGTATTAAAGGATGTTATTAGTTAACAGTGGTGACCATCATAGTAGTAACACACATACATACATACACACACACACACACACACACACACACACACACACACACACACACACACACACACATTCATGATGAGGGTAGGATGTCTGTCTGATGGTGACCATTGATCCATAGCTCTGATCTTCTAAAGAGATTAAAAGGCACAGCAGGCTCCTACTATTACTAGACCTTACACGCACACACACACACGCACACACACACACACACACACGCTCACTCACAAACACACTGATCCACTTAGCTTGAGTGTGTAAATGTGTGTCTATTCTCCAGGGTGCACACAGACAGGTGATCAATAACATGAGTTATCAATCAGACACAGGGCTGGGAATTGTGTGTGTGTGTGTGTGTGTGTGTGTGTGTGTGTGTGTGTGTGTGTGTGTGTTTTTTTTTTTTTTTGCAGGACCCATCTGGCACTTAGCCAAGTGTCGTCAATACTGTTGAAAGCTTTCTGACAATGAGGGAAAGGGTGTTTACGTGTGTGTGTATGTGTGAGACAGACTGAGAATGTGAGGGAAACCAACAGAGGAATGTAAAGTAAACACACAGCTTTTTAGGAATTTGTTCTTATTATAACTGCTGCTGAAATGATTCCTGTCTTTTCTCCTTCTGTAGAAAGAACAGAGAGAATGCATCATGAGGCAGGAGGGTTGCAGGCAGACGGAGAGTGAGGAGGCAGAGGCAGATTAGAGCAGACAGGTTGTCAGATGGATGGTTTTATCATTTGTTTCTGTCTGTCTCAAACACAGCGTACCTCTGACAGCTGAGGAGCTGAGCAAATATTATCAGACAGCTTCCATTAATCAGAGCTGAGCTGAGTGTGATTAAACAATGATTTGACTGACAAATACAGACAGGCTGATGTTAGTTCTGATACTGATGAAGAGTATTTGGAATTAAACATTTAGATAACCGTTACATCTGCAGATACACAGTGTACTGTTTGATGGAAACTATCTCAGAATACTGTATAGAATACTGTATTATATTTCTATTTTTATTTTCTTGCAAAGTTACCTTTATGCTCCGGTTAGGTTAATTTAGTTTAGGTTAGGTTAGGTTATTATTGGTTAGGTTAGTTTAGTTTAGGTTAGGGTAGGTCAGATTAGGTTAGGTTAGGTGAGGTTAGGTGAGGTTAGATTAGGTTAGATTAGATTAGGTTAGGTTAGGTTAGATTAGGTTAGGTTAGGTCAGGTTAGGTTAGGTTATTATTGGTTAGGTTAGTTTAGTTTAGGTTAGTTTTGGTTAGGTTATTATTGGTTAGGTTAGATGAGGTTAGGTTAGTTTAGGTTAGGTTAGGTTAGTTTCGTTAGTTTCGGTTAGGTTAGGTTATTATTGGTTAGGTTAGATGAGGTCAGGTTAGGTTAGGTTATTGTTGGTTAGGTTAAGTTATTGTTGGTTAGGTTAGGTTAGTTTTGGTTGGGTTAGTTTAGATTAGGTTAGGTTAGATTTGGTTATGTTAGGTTAGGTTATTATTGGTTAGGTTAGATTAGGTCAGGTTAGGTTAGGTTATATTTGGTTAGGTTAAGTTAGGTTAGGTAATGGATGTATAGGTTTGAGTTTGCTTTTAAATGTGAACATAGTTGTAATGTCAGCAGGCAGCTTGTTGTTTAAAAAGGAGCTTTTGTGGTGAAAGAGGCACTTTTTGTTGAAGCAGTGACTTTTTGTAGCATCACACAAGTTCCATCTTAACCTTAGATAATTGTGCCCAAAATTACTATTTTTTTATTTAGTGCACATTTACTTTCCACTAGTTTGTGCAAGTGACCAAATACTCAAGTATGAAATGTATGCATCCCAAATAATTCTTACAAGATATATAGTGTCCATGGCATGTATGCGGCTTTTTGCTACAGAATATAAACTTACCAGTAATAAAGAGTGTCCAAATAGTGTCTAAAAACTCAGTCTACTGCTCAGTATAGACTGAACTGCTGTGTGTTTATCATCTAAGGTATGACGAATGAGAGTATTTTGGATGTAGTGATGCTAAAAAGATACAGTATTTCAGTGTAACCAGCTTGTTCTACATCTTAAGTGCTGGTAATATTTGGTTTGACCAGGACATGGAAATGTGAAATGGAAATTAATGGGGGAAAAAAGGGCAAAGAGTAAGACAGGGACAAGGGTAAGGAGGGAATGATTAAAGGATAGTAAGACCACTAGCTGTGATAGCCACTTGTGTGTGTGTGCATGTGTGTGCATGCGTGTGTGTGTGTGTTGTGTACCACAGCTGTTGTGTTTTCCCAGGCTGGCTAGTTGACTCTGCAGTCAAACAGTATAATACAGAGTTTAAACAGGCACACAATAGTGCAGCCTGGTTCCCACGACAACTATGACAGGACCCCTGCTCTGTTTTTATTGCGTGTGTGTGTGTCTGTGTGTCAGCGGCGTGTTTTAATGGAACTGAGCAACCTTTAGTCTCTGTTCATTCAGTGTGAAGAAGTAATAAATTCTCATTTAAAGATGACTCCTCTGAAAACATCATGAAGCCTTTTAGCTTTCTGGCCTCAGGCTGTGATGAAAGAGTCTATGTATTGTGTGTATATAGGTATTGTATGCTTTTCTGTATCTGTTGATAAGATTATTAAATATGTGAGGTGGGGTTGATGTCCATCCTCTCGTCTTTGACCAGATGTCTGTACTGTAGTGTCATCACTGTCCTGACCCTCTCCTGTCTCTCTCCTCTCCGTCTCTGTGTCCAGGTGGTAGTTCCTACTCGAGTTGGACAGGTGTATGTGTACGACACAGTCAAACAAGACCAGGACGAGTATGACGTCCCGCCCAGACATCAATCTCCCACCCAGCAGGACATATACGACGTGCCACCCACCCGCCAGCAGTACAACACACAGGTCAGACCAGTGTGTGTGTGTGTGTGTGTGTGTGTGTGTGTGTCTGTGTGTGTGTGTGTGTGTGTGTCTGTGTGTGTGTGTGTGTGTGTGTGTGTGTGTGTGATTCTTCAAATGCAACCGTAATACTTACCATAATACTCTATTTAATAAACATAAAACTAAATATAATAAACTCAAACACTTAAGTTAAACCTCTCTTATCTGTTTGTATATTCTTAGACTTACTGTCAGCATTATTTGACAATGACCTATTTATTTTAACCCTCCTGTTGTCCTCGAGTCAAGGAAGGAAGGGAGGAAGAAGGAAGGGAGGGAGGGAGGAAGGAAAGGAGGGAAGGAGCAAGGAAGGAAGGAAGGGAAGAAGGAAGGAAGGAAAGAAGGGGGGGAGGAAGGAGGGAGGAAAGGAAGGAAGGAAGGACAGAAGAAAGAAGGAAGGAAGGGAAGAAGGTAGGAGGGAGGTAGGGAGAAAGGAAAAGAGGAAGGGAGGAAGGAAGGACAAAGGAAGGAAGGAGGGAAGGAAAGGAAAGAAAGAGAGAAGGAGGGAGGGAGGAAGGACAAATGGAAGGAAGGAAGGGAGGAAAGAGGGAACAGTCAAAACAGACGGGTCAATTTGACCCGGGAGGACGACATGAAAGTTAAAGGGACCATATTATGCTTTTTTTATGGGTTTTCCGATGTCAGATACTAAACATAGTCGAAGTTCTAAAACTTGAGGTTAATGTACTGTGTGTAGAAATGCTTCCTGCGACATCGGAGCAGTTTTTCCTACCTTGTGGACGAACTGACATCAGCTTGTCAGACACGCCCACAAATGACTGTCCGCTCTGTAGCCGTGGTCGCTAAGGTCGTTGCTAAGGTTTTTCAATGTATTGTTCAAATTGTCCACTCTCGGATCAAACGTGCCGATGGATTTGAGAAGTTAACATTTCAAGTAAAGAACGAGAAAAAGTAGTAAGTAGCCTCCTGGGTTGCTTGTGACCAATCAGAACAGAGTGGGCTCATCAGTAGGGTGGGGCCTTAAAGAGACAGGAGCTAAAATGGGCTGTTTCAGACAGAGGCTAAACTGAGGGGCTGCATAAAGGCCCAGTATAAGATAAATAAGGAGTTTTAATCATGCTAAGATATTCTAGTAGGGCCCAAAAATATAAATATGGTCCTAGAATTGTGCAGAATACGCACCTTTAAAATGACTGAAATTCAATGATAACATATGCTCTGATTTTATGTGATACAGCTATTTTAATTTTGCTTGGTATTCTAGATTCTGACCCTAATATTAAAAGTGTACCTTTTAGAGTGAAAGTAACCATAAAAGACTATAGATCATTATTACTATTGCTTATTCTAAGTAGTAATGCACTAGCTGCTGCAGTATAGAGAGTATATAGAGTAAAGTTGTAGATGTGGATGTACAGTAGTAACAGTCTTTGTTGGTAATGCAGAAATATAGTAGTGTTTGTGTCACATCAGAACACTGTATTCTTATCTGTGGAAGTGTCTTATAAAATACAGACACTCACAGATATTGTCAGGCACCAAGTTACCTCTCTGTCTGCACCATATGAATATTTGATGGGATGTAATATTCAACCTCTCCCTCTGTAAATATTAGATCTATCTTTAGTGAAGGTCATTCATAACCAACAGACAAGTGAGATATGCCACTGTGTGTGTGTATGCGTGTGTGTGTGTGTGTGTGTGTGTGTGTGTGTGTGTGTGTGTGTGTGTGTGCGTGTGCGTGTGTGTGTGTGTGTACAAGACTTTCCAGAGGTGACAAAAAGAAGCTGTATTTTTCCACTGTAGGGAAGGTTATTTATGTTTGCGTGTACTGTATATGTGCATGCGTTCGTGTGTGTGACTGTAGGGTCTTTACACTTGATTCCAGGTCAGTCTATTCCTGCGTACGTCTACACAAATGTGTCTAATACACAATGTTTTTTGCTTAATAAGCAGGCACACACACACACACACACAGACACACACACACACGGGGGCACACTGTATATAGAAGAGAATCTTGATGCTGACAAGCCAAAAAAGAAAGGTCACTCACAAACAACTGCAACAGAATGAGAGCTGGAGTCACAGGAGGAAGAAGAGGAGGAGAAAAATGAGCTGTAGGAGAAAGAAGAGGGAAAGGAGGTGGGGGAGGAGCGCAGGAAGGAAAGTGGCATAAAGAAAAACAAGATGACAATGAATGATGGGAAAATGAAGGATGGAGAGATGAGGAAGAGCAGGAGGAAGATGTGTAGGTGTAATAACAGATGTAGCTGCTGGGCTTTTTGAAGTGGGCAATCTGAGAGGTGAAGAATGAGCGCAGTGCAACATGAGGCACTTCATCAAAAATGTCTGCTGTGTGGGAGATGCCTCATGGTAGATGGCTCTGACCATAACAAGTCATCACACACACACACACACACACACACACAAAGTAGCATCATAGTGCTGCTGTGGGATGCGACAGGCTACTTTCAGAACACAGCTCTTCTCACTTGTGTCTTTATGGATTAACATGTGTCTATGCACAGCTGGAACATCTGCACTGGACTGTGGAAGTAATTTTGTGTATGTGTATTCATGGATATCATGAAAATCTAGGTGTGGATACCATTTTGTATCACAGTACTCATTTTATGACATATTTACATTGTCATACATGTCTGACAATTGAGTTTAGTACATGTAAATAACCAGATAAGAATGTTTCCTGGCTAATCCAGTCTATTTAATGAATGAAAAGTCAAGGTTCCCCCTCACATGATCTAATATTATCGTATGATACCAGATTTCCTGCAATGACCTTGTTGGTCTTTTTCACAGCAGACTATCTGAGCTACCAAGGCAGAAGACGCTGAGCTTTAATTAAGCACATGAATGAGGACTCTGTTCCATTATCAGTCAGTGTGTCACTCTCATGTCCTGCTATTCCAATTACTGTTCTGTACTCAAGTACAGTTTTGAGGTAGTAGTATTTTACTGTAGTACTTTCTACATCTCAGAGGGAAATATTGTACTTTCTACTCCACTCCATTTATTTGACAGCTTTAGTTACTTTTCAGATGAAGATTTGACACAATGGATAATATAACAAGCTTTTAAAATACAACGCATTGTTAAAAATGAAGCCAAAAAGCAGTGTGTAGTCACACACTGCTCACATTTTAGATAACAGCTCCACCAAATGGTGAATTTTCCCTCTAAACTTCTCACATGCTTTCATTTCAATAAATGTTCAAATGATCCAATATTTCAGCAAAAATCAAAGATTAGAGAAAAAGTCCAAAAACTTAAAATACAATTGTGTATCAGAACTTTGTTTTTTCTTCTTTCCTCTCCCATTAATCATCTCAGCAGCCCTCACATTTATCTGCTGTCAGCAGACCCTCCTAAGGGTCAGCAGATAAATGTAGTGGTTCCCTAGGTTGGGAACCACTGGACGAAACTAGCTAACTGTATATAAAGTAGTGTAAACTAGCTAACTGTATATAAAGTAGCTAAACTAGCTAACTGTATATAAAGTAGTGTAAACTAGCTAACTGTATATAAAGTAGTTAAACTAGCTCCACCTCCAGCAGCTACAATAGTAACATCCTGTATTAATAACCTATTACAGTAAACTGAATAAACTAACAATTATTTTAATTACTGATATTTTCTTGATGAATGGATTAGTTGCTTAGTATTTAATGTTTTATGGTAAGAGATTCACAATGTCAGTAATTTGATCAATTGAGCAGAGTGGTATGTATATAATTGCTGTGGGAAAACACAGATGAATTTTGAGGGGAAGATTTCCACAGTAATGTGAAAAATTCCAATGTGCAGCAACTTCTGGCATGAAGCCTGCAGGACTGAGGAGGAAAAAAAACGTTCTCTCTCTCTCTCTTTGTGTGATAGTCTCTCTATCAACCTCAATTTCTCTTTCAATTTACTTTACTGACATGGCCGTAGTTAATTACAGTATACAGCCTTACATACCTTGCATCCCACGTCCCTCTGGACTTTTGTGCACAGTATATAATGGATAGTATTGGGCTTGAGTGTAACACAGAATGGTCTGCAGTTTTTGGAATGGAGGGAAAAATATTACATGGTTTACAAATACAAATCTGAAAAGTGTTGCGTGTATGTATTCACCACCTTGGCTGTGAATTTGTAAGATCAAGTGTAACCAATTGCCTTCAGAAGTCACATCATTATCTGCATATCAGTCTCAATGTCAACATAATGAGCTCTCCGAACAGGTCAGGGATAAAGTGGAGAAGGAGTACAAAGCTCCCAGACCTCAATCCAATTGAGAATCTGTGGCTGAGATTTGAAAATTGCAGTTCACAGACGCTCTCCATCCAATCTGACTGAGCTCGAGCTATTTTGCCAAGAAGAATGGGCAAAAAGTGCAGTGTGGATGTTCAGGGCTGGTAGAGATGTACCTCTAAAGACCTGCTGCCGTAATTGCAGCAAAAAGTAGTTCTAGCAAGTATTGACTCAGGAGGGATGAATACTTGTGTATCCACCAGATGTCTGCTTCATTGTTTTAATTATTGTTTGTGTCATAACAAAAAATATTTTATACCTTCAAAGTAAACTATGGATGCTGTGTTACTCTGTAAACAGCCAATACAATCAATTTGGATTCAAGGTCCCACTGCAAAATGTGGAAAGGCACTGTATATTAAGATGAGATACAATAAATGTAAGATTCTGAGATTTTTTCCTCTTAAACTTCTTTTTACTCTTCTCTTTTCTGCCATTTCCCAACTCTCCCTTTTTTCCTCTTTTCTCATCCTTGTCTTTCATTTGTTCTACTTTTCTTTATCTTCCATTCCCTTCTCTTTATTGCCTTTTCTCCACCCCTCTCCTCTCCCTTTGTCATTCTATGCCATTCTCCTTCTGTCCTCTCCCTGCTTTTCCTCTCTCCTTCCCCTTATACACTCCTTTTCATCCTCTCCCTGCACCTGTCCTCTTTTCTGCCTTTTCTCTCTGTCTGCTCATCCATATTGTACTGCTTTCTTTTCCTCCATTACTCCCCCTCCTCTCAGACAAAGGCATATAATGCATTCAGCCATTTAAAACCTTGTTTTATTACTCTGTGCTGTGTGTGTGTGTGTGTGTGTGTGTGTGTGTGTGTGTGTGTGTTTGTGTGTGTGTGTGTGTGTGTGTAATCATGCCTATAAACATCTTTATTTACTGTCTTGTATTTTAGATTAGTTTTTAATAAATTAATGGACTCTTGGTGGCCACTTTGTTTTATTCAGTGGCATTCACATGATGCTCAGGATGGTATTTAAAGCTTCTCTCTAGACATGCTTTATGATTAATTTAAATACTCTAAAAATGGCATCCAAACTAGTTATGATGTCACAAATCATGCTCGTACAGAGAGGCCTTAAAATGAGCTGTAAGGTGAGCTCACAAACACTTTCCTCCTTCAGCACATCGAAGAAGATGAATATGTTTTTTATTGTAGGAAACTCTAAATTTGCCTGCTATAAGTTGTAGCAGTTTGTTCTCACATGCAAAAAAAATAGAGAGAGAGAGGAAAATGACTTCATAGTGAACTCCATCAGTTTTTAACTTTATGAGCTGAGAAGTCACATATGGGTGTGTCCTGCTATCTAGCCAAAAAACTGTTGATAAGCACTGTCTCATATTTTTATGAGTTCAGAGTCTACAACAACAACTTGAGGAAATTCTGGGAGTAGGTTTAGATCCACGTGTAATAAACAAGTGAAGGATCATCTGTCTGTACATGTTTTCTTTTGTTCTCTCATTCATTAGTTTTGTGATTCATCAGCTTCCATTCTGCATCATGCAGTTTGCATATTTTTGTGTCACCATTCCCACAGCCAGTGCAGTGCAGCTGCTCCTGATGCTGGAAACAACCTCCACATCTGGCACCAACACAACCACACTGTGCTCATGGAATGTGTATACATTACTGCAGGATTTGTATATTGAATCCTCACATACAGTATGGTTGCTGGAGGAGCTGTCTAGTCCGAATGTGTGTGTGTGTGTGTGTGTGTGTGTGTGTGCGCGCGCGCACGCGTGCATGTGTGTGTGTGTGTTCTTTCATGTGTGTAACTACATGTTACTTATGTCGGTCTTTTTCTCTGTGTTCAGGTGTATGACACTCCTCCCATGGTGGTGAAGGGGCCCTCTAGTGGTCAAGATATATATGACACCCCACCAAGCACAGACAAGACTACACAGCAAATGGTAAGATTTTGCTTGTCTGTGTGTGTGTGTTTTGTCTACAGCATTAATATAGGTATCGGGGTCAAGCCCAGACCAAGACGCCTCTTCATTTTGGGAATCTTACCACCTTTTGTGTGCATTCTAATATATTTATGAAATATTATATTCATGAAGTTTTCACAGTCCCCCAGGATATGCTGGACAAATTAAAAAATACTCCTCAAACTATTTTTAATTTAAGGAGCTCATTAATCTCTTTGAAATCTGAAATCACAGAGTTGAACTGTCCTGTCTCAACCACATAGTCTGTTTTCTTTCGGTTGCCATGATTATTTGTGTCGTCCTTTCTTAATTGCCAGTTCATGGTTCCTGAGCCTGTACAAGTTCAGGGTCTGTCTCTGCTTTCTATCTCTGAAAACCGAAAGATATTCTGCAAATGCATTCTTTTTTGGGCCAGATAACATTCTGATCTTCTGTGGCTTTTACTTTCTTCTTTTCAATGTTCCAGATAGCTTTCTTCATATTGTGGCATAATTTGGTGTATTTTGATTGGGGTTTGGAAAGTAGTGTTGGTGTGAGACTGTTCAGAGTGTATGGGGGGAGTGGGGGTGGGGTCTCAGCACCAGCTGACACAGGGGATTCTATTCTGGGTTCAGCTCTAGAGTTTGGGGGGCTTTGGTATGGAGGGTGAATAGGGGGCTGAATTTAAGGTGATTACAAAAACTTTCTCTCTTTATAAATGTTAATTATCAGTGTGTGAAACAGGCAGTGCCTTTTTCCAGGTTGTGGTAGGAGCCTGCTGTGCCTGTTTGTTTTTGAATCAATTAAATCATATCTACACCACATTTCACTGTGAAACTGCAGAGTTTACCTGGTGTTATAGTGTGATTAAGACTGATCAGGTATAAATAAAGCTTCTTCCACTTGTTCAAAGAGAGCTGACATAATTCCAAACATCATGAGAGCCAGGGCCGATCGACAAAACTGTTCATGGCAAAAGGCCCAGAGAGCTGGCAGTGACTCTGTGTTTGAGTTTCTTCTTACTCAGCAAATTAAAAAGCTCAACTTTTCTTTTTCTCCCTTTCTCTTCCCTTTTCCCTCTTTCAAACTGCCTCAATTTGCTGTCTTATGTCATATAGTACACAAAAAAAGAATAATAGAATGAAATGCTTTATGTAATAGAAGATATTTTTCTCCCTTTCCTTCTTCAGGTCTATGACTTCCCCCCGTCTGTTAGTAAAGACGTCCCTGATGGTCAGCCAATCAGAGAGGAGACCTACGATGTACCCCCCCACTTTGCCAAACTCAAACCCCAGGTCCTCGTCCCTCCTGGCCAGTACCTGCACAACAACCTCAATGACGAAGACGACGACGAGCCACCGATCCCTGAGGATGTGTACGACGTCCCGCCCCCCATCCTGACAGACAAACACTTCCGAGGTGACAGGGGTGGAGTCAGTCAGGCCGCCCAGGAGATCTACGACATCCCTGCCAGCCTGCGGACTGGAGGACACACCGCCCAGGATGTCTACGACTTCCCCCGGGAAAGAGAGGAGAGAGGAGGAGACAGGGGAGACCACTACATTTACGATGTCCCACCACAGGTAGGAGAGTTAAATGAGCACTTTGCCAGGTTGCCACTAAGCTGATATCACTTTGTATGTTAGTGTCCAGTACAGATATACAGTACCACTCAAAAGTTTCGCAGACTTTTTCATTCAAGTTAATGTGAAGGAAGGTGTGTCCAAATGTTTGACTGGTACTGTATGTCTAGTTTTAGTCAGCAAAAACAGAGGACATTATAGTCTAGTTTTTGTCATTGAACCATGAATTTGGTTTATAAGAAAGCAGCTATTGCCATGTTTGATGTGTGCAGTTACCATGGTTCCAGGTCTTGTTCTTGTCTATTGTGAGGTTACCAGAAAAGACACTGTTTAACCTGTTTATACTGGCCTGTAATGGTTGACTAACACACAGTGTCAAGTCATTCTGGTCTCTCCTGAGTACATCCAGTTGTCTCACTAACTTTACTGCTGTCATGTACTCTCTGCCTGGGTTTAGCCTGATAACTAGCTTGATAGCTGACCTGATGACTAGCTTGATAGCTAAATTAATTCCTTCTGATGGCAGTGAAAGAGGTTTTTCTCCTTCAAATGTGCTTTCAATGTAAGTGATGGAGGACTAAATCCACAGTGTGTCCACACAGTCATTTAAAAGTAGATGATCAGCTTCTATCGAGCTTCATCAGTGTGAGTTAGTCATATCAAGTGATATCTGACACATTCACAGTCTTCTTAGCATCAAATTCCCTCTTAGTGTTTCCCTGTTGAGCTGTGGTGGAAGTATAGTATGGTAACAAAAAGAGGGAACGGGTATTGTTAGCTGATCTTGTTATTGAGGTCATCCAGTCTGGAGTTGTTTGTTTGTGGCAGGATTGCAATCTGACCTCAATCTGACCGAACTACAAGGAGTTTGAGCTAAACAGATCCTGTAACCAGCTGCTCTGTGCATGCTGGGATGTGGATGAGAGACTAGCATGTTGTCTTCTTGATGTTTGGGCAGATAGGAGCTCCACCTGGACTTCCTTCTTTGGTGTTTAGTGATGTATTTTGTTTCAATTATTTTCTGTGTGAAAATAAACTGAGCCAAGTTTACCAAGTCATCCACTGATTCAGACCAAAGCAGACCAGCTATAAGTTTGAAAATGGCCCAAAATTGTCTTACTTACATGTTACTTTAGGCTGTAATCTTACATTACACACACATACATTATTTAATTGATGATGTGTCTTTTTTCAGGTTGTCCGTGATGCCCAGTCCACCAGTGAGGAGCTGACCATGTCCTTTAAACGGCTGTCTGCCTCGAGCACAGGAAGCACACGGAGCAACCACTCTGCTTCATCTTTAGACATGGTTCCTGTCCGTGACACCTCGTCTTCCTCCTCACTTCCCACCACTGGCTCTATTTCTGGGAAACCTCTCATCTTGGACCTGGAGCAGGCCATGGAGCGCCTGTCTCGCCTTCAGCAAGCTGTTGAGTCCAGTGTGTCCCTCATGATGTCCTTCATTACAGGCAACTGGCGGAGTCCTGCCCACCTGGAGGGAAACCTCTCAGCTATTCACCAGGCTGCCGATCGTGTGCGCGCCACAGTCCGAGACTTCCTAGAATTTGCCAGGGGCGCTGTGGCAAATGCCGCCCAGGCCACAGACCGCTCTCTGCAGACCAAACTGGGCCGTCAAGTTGGGAAGATGGAGGAGGTCTTCCAGAGCTTGATTCGACACAGTCAGAGCTTAGACGCCATATCCTGGTCGCACACAGAGCTCACAGCACCGCCACCGGGTGGGGATGACTTAGATCGACTAATCATGACGGCGCGTGGCATCCCAGACGACGCCAAGCAGCTCGCCTCCTTTCTCCACGGTAACGCCTCGCTGCTGTTTAAACGGAACAACCGGCAACAGCAGCAGCTGCCCCTTCCTCCAATCCCAGGGGAGATCAGTGGTCACATGACAGGATCAGGAAGTGGGAGCTATCAGGGAGGGGAGAGGGTGAACATTCAGTCGCGGCCTCTCCCGTCTCCGCCAAAGTTTTCAGCTGCAGAGGAAGAGGAAGGTGTGGACAGGCCGTATGAGACCACAGAGGAAGGCTGGATGGAGGACTACGACTATGTACATCTACAGGTACACGAACAATACTCCTTATATAAAGTTAGTCAGTCTGCTCCCCAGCAGAGCTTTGGATACACAACCAAAACCACAACTCTTAGAACCACAACTTGCTAGAGAATGCTCAGGAGGTTGGAGTGTAAGTAGTGTGAGCTTTGGCACATTGTTGACAGCTATATTCATATTTTATAATTGTTTTGGATCCATAAACTGCTGACACTGCAAAATTTGTGATTTTTGTAAATGAAACTTGCCCACAATCCTCTGGTAACTCTCAGTTGTAGGTATGGGGTTATAGTGATGATCCTCACACAGCACATACACTCTCTGTCTCATCATAGCCATGATGGATGAGAATATGAACCCATGAAGAGTCAGCACATTTTTTAGTGTGTGTGTATGTGCAGGGTTTCAGTCAGTTTATATGCAGGGGGGAGAAAGTGTAAGAGTGTGTGTGTGTGTGTGTGTGTGTGTGTGTGTGTGTGTGTGACACTGAGGCTGCAGCAACCAGAGTACAGAGTATGAAGTCAGCAGTATATTCACAGTGCAGTGTGTGTAGTTTAGACTATTTGTGTTGAATACGTGCTACAACCTGAAGACCTGTGAGAAGTTCCAGTGTCTTTTTTTCCACCTGCTGGTTAAAGTGAAGAGGGTTAGCCCTGTAGTAGACAACTTTAACCCAGACTCACTTATGGATGGTGGACTCCCTTAAAGTGGACCAGCTATTCTCATTTAGTGACAATCTCAGCTATTCCCCTTGCTCAGCACCTGAAATTGTTCAAGAACTGTGTAAGTGAAGACGTATTGCAAGTTCCATCAATGTGACTGCAGTTCCATTGGGAGGGAGACTGATATGACGTGATATTTCTACTGTTCGATACACAAAATGCCAATGTCAGTGTGTACATGATGTGTAACATTTGTGTGTCTGTGTTGATGTGTCAGGGGAAGGAAGAGTTTGAGAAGAACCAAAGACAGCTGCTGGAGAAAGGAAATATTATCAGACACAACAAGACACAACTGGAACAGCAACAGGTACGTGTGTGTGTGTGTGTGTGTGTGTGTGTGTGTGTGTGTGTGTGTGTGTGTGTGTGTGTGTGTGTGTGTGTGTGTTATATGAGTAGCCATTTAAGCCACACACTTGCAGGGAAATGACACCTATTTTTCTTCTTTTTAAAAAAAAATTACAACTAAGTTGGTCTACTCTAAATAAATTATGACCACTAGGGGGCAGAAGAGCTCAAAACCAAGTTGGCATATACACATCCCTGACTTATTATTATTAATTTATGTTGATTGACTGAAAATTATGACACATTTTCACCTGTAAATCAAAATAC